>NW_010433382.1:22400-40379 GCF_000710305.1 Buceros rhinoceros silvestris | reverse complement strand
TATTTTCAATAGTAAGCGGCTGAACTTATGCTCCAGACTAATTAGTTTCTTTTGTAGCATCTTGATTAGCTTTGACAGTAATTTGCATAGTTTTTCTTATTCCTTTATCTTCCATATCGGACATTTATTTTTCTATATAATTGCTTTCACGGAGTTTTTGGGTTTGTTTTTTTTTTTTTGGTTGGTTTTTTTGAGATAGTTCTCAATGTCTATAGACTGTTCTTTATTTTAAGATAGTTTTGTTTCCAATGAATTTGCCTTTTTTAAACTTTCTGCTGGAAAGTATTGTTTGTAACACCAGCCTTAAAACCTCTCTATTGGTGCAACTGATGGGAAACATCAATAATGTAGCTGTGATACATCAAATCAATTAAGTCACACCTGAAGTACTCTGAAAGGCAGAGCAACCTGCTTTTCTCTTATTATGGTGTCACTTGGCTTGTTAGTCATACTTTAATAGTTATATTTCTTTAATCTTGAATGAGATTTATATCTTTTTTACTATTAAGATGTATTATTAAATACCAGCAATGTACTGAGCACTTTACAAAGCTAAAAACAAAGTTATTCTCCCTAGATTTTACATTGAGAGAATTTGGTAGATCCTAGATGAAATAAAATTCAGAAGTAAAAAAGGAATTATATAAACAAAAATTGAAATCTGTTTCAGAAATCAGGAAAGTGGAAACACCGAGAAAACGAAATTATTCTTTGTAGCTATCAAAAGAGCATTCAAAGAGCATAACTCCACATAGGCACTACATAAATCTGAATATTTCATCATCATCAAACTTCATGAGTAAGACTCAACATCCCTTGGTCCTTTCCTTGTATCGCTAAGGATTGGATTCATATGATCTAACTTTAAAAGGCTGCATCTCAGCTTCCCAATCTAGGCTTCCTTTGCAATCAAGGAAGAGAAATAGGGTATTCTAAGGTGCAATTCATCTTAAATACTTTACAGTGCCTATTTTGGAAGAATGACATTTTAGAATCAAACGTTGGACCAGATGATCTTGCAAGGTCCCTTCCAACCTGGGATGTTCTATCAGTCTATAAATTTACTTTTCTTCTCTAAGACATTGACAATCTTCTTGGACTGAAGAGATGAATCTCATTCTGCATACCTAAGTACCATCTAACAGATAAATTCGTTCACTTGCTTGCTTTCATACATTCCTTCCAATACTTAAAAGTAGCCCTGCTATAGAAAGCCCATTTAAATATGTCCAAACCCAACCATCAACATTTGGGGATTTTTTTTTATGATAAGCAGATGCTATTCTCTGATGGAAATCACTGTTTGCCCCTTTGGTTTCCAGTGCTTTCTGAGGAGGGGAAGCTACTGTTTTTTGTTTGGTGGTTTTGGTTTGTTGGGGTTTTTTGGGTTATTTTAACCTTAGAAATCTATTTACATCTTTGGTGTATTTTTGTAACTTCTATGCTTATGTAAAGACAAAAATAACCTGCAACCTAAAATCAATTACACAGCTGCTTGTTTATTCCCCCCATCCTCCACTGCAGCAGAATCAGAAGAGCAAAACTGAGAAGAATCATCAATCCAGACAGATTAACAGATGAAGCAAAAAAAGGACAAAAAACCCAAAATAAAACAAAACAAATGATGCAAAGGTAATCACTTGCCACCTCCTACAAACAGACTATTGCCAGACAGTTTCTGAGCATCAGCTACCTCCCTAAAACCCCTTCCTACAGTTTTAATGGGTGAGCAACAGATGGAATATCCCCCTGCTCAGTGGGGGTCAGCTGTCCCAACTGTTTCCTCCTAACTTCTTGCTCACATCCAGCCTACTTTCTGGGGAACAGAGTGAGAAAAGAGAAAGCCTTGATGCTGTGCAAGCACTGCTCAGCAATAGTCAAAACACTGATATGTTACCAACTTGTTTTAGTCACAAGTCCAAAGTACAGTAAAATACGGGTTGCTATGGAGAAAAATAACTCCATCCCAGCCAGACCCAGTAAAATACAAAAAGTTATAGCCATTAGCAATGAGATAATTACTGACAGACCTAGCTGTGCTTGTAGTTTATTCCCAGCAAAAACGTGTTTGCATGAAATTAAGTTTAAGATTATTGGTTATTTAGAGGGGAAAAAATTGTAATATGTAATTATCATGATACCAACCATTACAAAGCAGAAGAGCGATTACACTTAACCGAAATCTAAACACAAGATACAGAAATGCATCTGAAAGATTGAAAGGGTTTTAACCCTGAGTCATAGCATTATGCAGGAACTACAAGACAGTATCAGACAATTTCTTATTTGCATGTCAGATTAAATTGCATGTTGTTTTTTTCTTTTTAAAACATTTTGCTTTTCATAATCCTTATTCTATTATCAAGAGGAAAAGTCTTTCATTGATTTGAAAAACACTGGAATACTGTGGGTATTGCTGTCATGAATACTAACTAATACAATTATGAAATATTTCTCTTCTTTGCATATGTGGAGAAGAAAGAAAGAAAGTAATGTTTTTTTAAATGGGACAGCTTAAAAATTTTACAGTTCATACCAGGCTGGACCAATGCGCCACGGCCAATGCTGTGATGTTCGACAAGGCCAAGTGCCAGGTCCTGCACTTGGGTCACAACAACCCCCTGCAACACTACAGGCTTGGGGAGGAGTGGTTGGAAAGCTGCTCAGCAGAAAAGGACCTGGGAGTGTTGGTCGACAGCCGGCTGACTACAAGCCAGCAGTGTGCCCAGGTGGCCAATAGCATCCTGGCTTGATTCAGAAATAGTGTGGCCAGCAGGGAAGTGATTGTCCCCCCTGTACGCAGCACCTCGAATACCATGTCCAGGATCGTCAAGCACTGGAACAGGCTTCCCAGGGTAGTGGTGGAGTCCCCATCCCTGGAGGTGTTTAAAAGACCTGAGGATGTGCTTAAGGACATGGTTTAGTGATAGCTTGGCAGTGCAGGGTGAACAGTTGGACTCGATCTTAAAGGTCTCTTCCAAGCAAAATGATTCTGTGATTCTGTTATACTGTAACTTCTTCCCAATGGAGTTCTCTAAGCTGTTATTTTTCCACTGAAACAGTTCTTAACAACAAAGATAACATAGAGTCATAGAATCATTGGATAGTTTGGGTTAGAAGGGACCTTTAAAGTTAGTCTAAACACCCTGCAACGAGCAGGAACATCTTCAACTAGATCAGGTTGCTCAGAGCCCCACTCCATCTTTCCTTGAATATTTCCAGGGAATATGTTGTGTTAAAATGTAAATAATGCAGTTACAAATATGTATACATCATAGTTAAATATTACATACTACACATTTGTTCTGTTATTACTGTTGTTTATTCTCACCATCCAAACTCTTGAAATTTCACATTGAACATCATTGCTTCTAAACACTACCAAGTTAGATTTTTTTTTCTTTGACAGCCATGTGACACTTATTTTTGAGACACCACTCGCACCTTTAAAGCATCTCTTGAATTCTTGAAGCCCTATGTGCTTGTCAGCGTGGACTGACACTGCTAACGCACCGCTACACAGTGACACAAAAAATCTCTATCTAATAAATCTAACTGTCTATTCATGTGTGCCTCTCGACAAGACAAAAACAATCTTATCCATTAAATTGTATTGATTAAACACAGCAAGACATTTTGGTTTTTCCTCTTACTTCAAACGATTGTATTTGACAATTACTGGCACTGAAGTAAAAGACCCAAAGACTGATACACATGCTAGGAGATTTAACCATCTTTCAAAATTGGGCATGCCTTTTCTGTGACAAAAGGATACAAAGAAGTGGACAGTTGATCTGGCATTGACCTGCTTCTGTGTCAGTATATAGGCTTTTTTACGGAATTCAATTTAATTTCTTTAACCTGTTCTAAGGAGGAACAACAATTTTTTCAAGCTTAAAATTTCTTCTGGCTCAAGATTAGGGTGTCATACTTGAGTCACAAGGGATGAGGGATACCTGAATTGGCTTACCTTAAAAATGGCTTAAATGATGAACAGAATTTGTCACAACAAGGTGACTTTGCAAATCTTCATTTTAGAAAAAAATAAAAATATCAAGAACTAAATTTTCCTTTCCTAGTTTAAGCTATTAGGGCTCTCGTGACTTCTTCAAAAATATTTTTTTGTTGATCCATTACATCTCTAATAAATTAAACCTCTATGTACTGAAATGAATTATTAAATATCTAGAAAAAGAGGTTTGTTAGAAAGCTAGATAAAGCTGTCAGCCTGGAAAACAAGATGACGAAATGAGGTGTGTCTCCTAGCATCCCTAACAGAAGCAGCCTGAAAGTAAAACAAATGAAAAATGCTTCCAGGTATCATTTGTTTAACTGAGACTATTGTATAAACATGAGTGAAATTAGATGATTAATGACAGATCTTTACTGTGAGACATATGTCTTCACAGCCTGTATATACTAAAACAAACAAACAAACAAAAATTTACAGTGCAGCTGTTAATAGTAAGGCAAGAGACAAAGAAAATCAGTAAAAGTAAGCCTTTGCTTTTCCATGCTGATACCTTTGCTTAAAGTAAACCAAATCCTTTTCTTTTTTTTTTAATGGAGATTTATGAGCATTTGATTGTGCACAGCTTTCTATTTTAGTCTTAGTTTCATCTTAGTTTTCTAAGGGATCTTCAAAGACCTTCTGGTATGTTACAGGATGAGGAGAAGGCCTTAATTCTTGCCATTTCCAGCTTGGACAGAAGTGTAATGTTCCATGCATTTAGAAAAAGGCTGTTTTCATGGATTATACTGACACAAGCATTGACACTTACACTCTTGTTGCAGCAGCCATACTAATTAAAAGGCTTACACTGATGTAAAAGTGCTTCCCAAATTTCAGGACTTTGGACAACAGATGGCTCTGCTGGGGCATCACTGAACACTAACCTCTGAATCCCACATTGCAAACTGCAATGAACCGACTTGAGGGTCATAACACAGTGAAAGGATAAGTACACCAGTGGTAAAACTGTAGCCATGTACTGCTACAGGTATCCTGATAAGTAAGGAGCCTTCAGTAGTTTTATCATGTCAAACCTTCTGAGTTTGCTAAATTAGCTTTACATCACTATGGTTTTACCAGCAACCCACAACTAGCAGGATACAAAAATGCATTAAGACATCCAACTCATCCTCTCTGCCTCCTGCCTCCCTGAAATGTTATTTTACTAGTTTCTAATTTTAATTAGACCTCTAAATTTCTGAAATCGATCAGTATTAATTATTACATGCTAGAGTAGGAAAAGCAGGGGCAATGACATGAGAAATGTATATAGACACAGATGGAGTATATTATCTAGGACAATTAAGAAAGCTTTTATTTTTAAATGAATTTTTTAGCTGAGGCTATTAGGTCTAAACATATCAGTATGTATTTCACAAAACCGCATTGTTACAACATTGCTTCGGTGGACCCTCCCAGAACTAACCCCTGCTACTTTATGTTATTCAAAATACCCCATGCAACTGCATGTTTGTATATAGGGGGCACTGAACCATGAGCCAGTCAGGGAGCTGGTCTAATCTGATACATTCAAAATGTGCAGCAGCTATGGCCGTCAGGATTTCAGTATTTTGGTATCATGAGGTTCCAGAACAATCTGTTCACAGATGACAATAGCTCAGGAAAAAGCTTCAAATCACATTAATACAAAGGTAGTACTAATAACTGGTACTGTCACAATTCGACAATGAGTAGTGAAACACAAATAACAGGAAATAGGATGGGGAAAGGGAAGAAATCCAGGCTAGAGGAAAGATGAATATTTCACTTTAAAGTACTGCAATGAATTTATCATTACTGACTTCAACCTCAGATAATAGTATTCTGAATGTTGTTTATTATGTCTCTGTTACTAGGGAGCTTACCCAATTTGAACCTCTGACATTCTCATCTCTGAAAACTGATGGAGAATTTTTGCATTCATTAACCTTAATATGCTTTTATCAGTCTCAGAATTAAAAATAAACAAAAATGCAGCTATATCCTGAACAGTAAGAGGTTCATCTGCAAAAAATAAAGTTGCTGAAACAAGAACAAAAGATGACAGTAAAAACCAGTTGATGAAATAGCTGGTGAAAGCAGACTTGAATAGAAAGGACTGAGACTGGAATAAAATAATCAATTATCAATGGCCTAGGGGCATTTTATATGAGAAAATAAGAGGGGGTTTGGGGTTTTTTGGTTTTTTGGGGGTTTTTTTTGGCCAAGGATATATACTTTCCTTTCTGACTTACTGATTTAAATGTAAAGGGAAAAAACTATTATAAAAAAGAAAAAAGTCCCAAGAGAAACCCAATATGGAACATCTATTTTTCACATAAAGGGCAGCAGCTTTGTATAGGATTGTCTTCAAAAGGTAAAGATGCACAATGGGAAATAGGCTATCTTTCAAACCTATGAGCAAAATCTAGGTTATTTCTTGCTCCATGTGGTATCCCAAAACACAAAGTTCTGAGTAACGTTTTGCCAGTTTTGCAGCCATGAAGCTACAGCTGATATTTAGAGCCCAAAGTAAAAGAATGCTGTTCATTTACAAATCACAGCAGGTAAACTGTGATTAATTATTAATTTCCAAAAGTTTTAATAGTAATTAGAATTAAAACTTACATTGCAAACACAACAATAAAATTCTTACTGAGTGTCTGTAGGTCTATTGAACGACTCAGTAAATCTTTGGTTAGGTGCCTCCATACTGTGAAGTTAGTCCTTACACTTCTGCAGTGGGGTTTTAATGCTGCTGTCACTCATATACATGGATTCTTGTTTGTTTGCACATTCTGACCTGGGGAAAATATTTTATGTGGGGAAGCTTGAGTGCCAATGGTCCATGCCAGAGTCAAGATTGCCATACAATACAGATACAAGCTAGGATGTATATAACTCAGACCAAGCACCCTTCCTGGCATGAGTAACTACTGCATTTCAGTCCTACCATAACTAGCTTTGAAATCTCATTTTATTGTATTTTCTCTCTGCAAGCTGAATAAGATAAGGGTACTAGAATGAAGACGAGGAGGAAGAAAGGGGAACAGGAAAAGCTGAATTGCAATTAATAGGCCCCTCTTGTGGTAACTTTCTGAGGTTATTAGGCTTATCATAACAGACATAAATCCAACTCTAAAAAGTAATAATCATTTATGTTTGATTTTTCACTGAGGAAACATTCAGAGGCTCTAATTTCATGAGCTGCTTAAGACATAAATTCTAGAAATGCACAGATGAGCCACCTGTGAGTTAAAGAAATAGCATAAACAGATTCATGAATTATCATGTGTGGCACATAAAAAATACATGCAAGATGCCTTATTCTCATAGCCATTTCTCACTAAAAGACCTGGTGACTAATTATCAGGCCCAGAATTCCTTTGAGATCTCAGTTCTGATCTTCATTTTCATACTACGTGCTAGACTGAAATTACGAAAAGTATACTGTAAAAAGTGTATTTTATGTACTTTGATCTTTTAATATTTCATTATCAGTTTTGTAGCTTAGGAAAGTGTTCCTTCCTTCCTCTATATGCCGTCTATCTGGCTGTGTGTGCTCGGACCAAAGAAATACCTCTAAGAAATAACCTCAGGCAAGGCAATTTTGCAAATATTCTCTTTTAGGCAGAATTGCATTACAGGGCCTCCGTTACAATCATGAAACAATTCTAACATTCCCATTTGAATTTTTTCATTTCTTATAAATATCTTATAGTTTTACAGTGGACTCACACTATTGTTTTTCAAGTTTTAAAAAACAATTTGGAGATAACAATATTAAAAGCTACTTTTTTTGAATGCGGAACTAAGTAAATGTGTGGGTGAACAATTAAACTTGCTAACACATTAACTTAGCTCTGTGTTCAAAAGAAATTGTTTTTATTCACATCAAAAATGAAAGGTGACAGGCCTCATAGTTTGAGGTCCTGAGTTTTTAAGGTTCAAGAAAAAACAGTTACAAAGATGAGAGTCAAAAGACAACATGCAGAAGTTTTCTACCACTCCTTTGCAAGTTATTTGTATACTGCAAATACAGGAGTACAGGCTCTTTGAGAGAGTCCTATAATTTTAACTGCATCTTAAAATCTGAAATTTTAATCCTCACACCATAGCACAGGATAGAACAGTGACAGTTGACTTCAGAGAGCCCTCTCTATCTGTTTGCATTTCTTCATTAAAGGATTATCCAATTAAGCTCTTCAGTGGATGAAAGAAATCTTTATGTTGACCCTGTCTTGAGGCATAGATAGATCTAATGAAAGGTTCCCACATGTCTGAAACTGCAAAATAGCCCAGACACTGAAACTGTGAAGTGTGTTTGAGTTTCCACAGCTACCTGCTGAGCATCTCTGCAAGTGGTAGGGCAGACCTAACAGCTTCAGAAGAGTTTACTGAAAAAAAAACAGCACACTGTGGACAGGACTCTCCTCCACTAGCCAGTAAAAAGTGCCAACTGCAGGTGTTTCTGATCTCCAGCTTGTGCTCCTCCTTGCTTGCGTGCTTTACCCAGCGCTGAGGACAGCTGCCTCTGTCCACTCAGGAGTAAATCCATTGCACTGACTTTCCCCTGAATGATCCTAATATTTTAGGCATAGGAGCGCATTCTTTCGTTTTCTTTTTCTGTTAAAGCTGTAGTTACATGGTGAAAGGAATATGAGATTTGTGGAAATAAAGAGAGAGACAAGGAAATGAAGTCTGTAGCCTTGTGCATGAAATCTGTCATATATGTGACACTGGTCTGAAAGAAAGCAGAAGAGACTCTGTAAAATTACTACAAATAAAACAAATGATGTCTAAGCACATATTCCCATGTAGCTGGCACATATCTCTGCCTACTCTTGGTTTTGATTAGAATGATTTCAATTACCGGTGTGTAAATGGGGAAAAAAAAAAGTGCTATTTCTTAAACAAATCCTTCACCAAAAGCAGCAGAAGACAAAACTATCTGTGGATACTTTCAAACGTCCTGAAACATCAGGCACAAAGTCCCGTGCTTTCTTCTGTCCTCCTCCTTTCAGTAATGCTGCAGCCACTCTGGAAAGTAGCCTTCTTCCTGGGGTGGGGAGAAACCCACATCATGCCAAGATCCATGCTGCCATGACCAGCTTTCCTCTGGCATGTGTCTTCAGCACCACTCAAAGCTCTCTGTGGCCTTTGAACCCTTTAATCGCTGTGATTTTTTTTTTAGCCTTTTGTTCAAGCATGGGCATAGCTAATTCTCCTTTCTCTCTGGATCTACTTGCAATATGAAACCAGCTGCAGGTGAATTTTAAGGGGGGTTTAAGAGGCCAAGGAGCAACAGCTGCCTTCTGCCCATCCTGGACCCCAGAGAAGCTCAGGTGGGAGGAGAACGCCTGGCTGTGCCTGGCAATGGTGTTCAGCTGGGTAGCAGAGCACAGCTCCAGACCAACTGCTGGGGAATTTTAACACCAACCAGAAAGAGACATAATGAGTTTTAAGCACTTCCCAGGTTAGGCAGCTGCTGAGCAAGGAGTGTTTGGATTGCCTAGGTACAGCCTTAAACCTAAGTAACTGGCTTCTAATGTGAAAGCTAATTCTCTGTGACGTCTCAATGTGCCATTTATGCTGTGCCACCAGGGAACTCAGATGTGCAGCACTTGCCTACCTGATATGAATTCTCCTTTGATAGTTACCAGATTGCCTATTAGTTAAAGCAGTATAAATGTAATACATGCAGTTTATATACCACCTGCATATTCGCAGTTCTGCAGTGAACTAGGAAATGATAAAACTTTTACAAACATTGATTTTATGGAAGACTGCCTCTGGGGAAAATCACATCTTTTGTTAAGGCAATAGCCTTCTGCCAAGAAAAAATCATGTTGCTGAAAATCCCCTCCTGCGATGTCCATTTAATCTCTGCTTGTAATTTTTATCATTTTGGTTTTTTTTTTATCAAGAAATACAAAATACATTTGGTTTTTTTTTTCTATTTGCACAGTATGTAGTACAAGTTAAACAACCAGTTAAATATAAAAAAAAAAATCAGGTTATCATTGTCTATTGCAAGCCACTGCAATGTTTGGTATTATAGTCTGACAGGATTTTTATTTACAAACACTGGTTTTATGGGGATATGCATGCAATAAGATGGCAAAATTATCTGATAATGGTTTTATGCAATGTTGATCAGTGGTGCTAAAATTATGATCAAAGCTGATGTATAGAATATAACTTATCTGTCTGTACTGTTTAGTATAACTGTGTGCTCTATAAGAAAGCACTAAAATAGTTGGCTGCCGGTTTTACGAACAATAAATTCCCTTCCTCCTGTTCAGTTGCAAAAATGTCTTCTGCTGCTTCCTCTCCTGAATGCAGGAGCCAGTTACAGACAGAAGACAGACAAAAGGAACTGCCAGATTTATGGTGTATGAAATCAATTGATTGTAAAATCGTGGATTATTGATCTTCCACAGAAATGGCTCTGTCTCTGAACCCCACATTGCTGTGGGAGGGAAGAGCTGGGGAAAAATGCAGGAAAAAACGCTGCCTGAGCTAGATATGATTAGTATATTCTATCTGCAGACAATGCAGTGGGCACAATCTATAGAAAGTGACTTTTTCCTTGACTCTTCCTACAACCTCATCCTTAGCCATTCAAGGCAGAGGTGCATCACCATGACTATAGAAATGAAAGAAAGAGGATGAACTTTTTGGCAACCTCCTTCTTTTCCCTCTTCTATACAGAAAGATAGTATACAACTGAAAATCTACATAGGAAAATAAGTAACATATTGGAAATGTTTAACAAAATATCCAGAGGTCAATAAATTCTCACCCTGTAATCTCCAAGAACAATTTTAATCTAACAGGAATTACACTATTACTGGTAAGGAATATTGTAATGCAGTGTGACCAAAGGAAATGGTGTTCAGTACTAAATAGCCAGGAAAGAAGCAGGTCCAAACTATCGGCATCTCATTTCAGATTTAATTATTGCAATAACATCTCATTTGCTTCAAGGTATTATAATTATCTTCTCATTTAAATGGAGTGGTATTTTAATATGAATGCCGTTAATGATGCGCTAAGTTGAAAATGTCCATAGCATTGGGCTTTAAAGTAGAACAAACTATTTTAAAAATTGATCATCACTGAAAATTAAATGCATTTTTATTCTGCCACATGCAGAGTATAAACTCAAGTGATTTATATTAAGTTTTACAAATGGCAGGGGTTTTAAGTTAAAAATTGGTAATAAATGCAGGCATTAATTAAGCGTTCTTCTGCATTCATCTATTTAGACTGTATCATGCCATGATTTATATATAAATGTTCATTTAATTGGAAGACAAAGAAGGAAGAAAAGTCTGTCACAGCAAGCCGTCAGTTCTTTTGCACATTAATAAAAGTATTCTGGTCTATTTATAATTTATCTAGATGGGAAATAAACATTTCTTCAATAATGCTGTGTACAAACATGAACATTTTATTTCCTAAGTAATACCTATTGGATTATATGCCTTCAGCATGTATTATTTAAAAATAATACTCTTAAAATTATTTATAATTGATTTGAATTATAAAGTGTTCTCTGAAAATTGTAAAATAAATTATTATTATTATGATTTGCTATTTTAAAATCCTCTTTAGCCCATGGAGATGTTCCTCATAACTATGTTACAGTCCTGAAATGCTCATACAAGAATAAGATGTTCCTTGAGAAAGTATATTAATTTTTTTATGTCATTGACAATATTTTGTCATTATTAAGTAACCAGTTATAAGCACCTCAGCCTACACTAGTTATTTCCCTAAGGATTACTTTGAGACAATGCAGCTGATTGCTACCACTTGCTAAGCCATTTCTGCTGCCTATAAAAGCCTGAAACACTTAGTATTTTTAAAGTTGACAATTTCTGTTTGACTGTTAGAGACTGTCAACATTTTATATTTTTGAAGCTTTGGTTTTGGTTTTGGTTTTTAATTCAGATATAACATCACATATTAGACACACAGAATTTAAGATGACTCAGGACTATTGCAAAAGTGCTTTGTTCCCTCAATATTCAGTAATAGTCACAGGTAGATGGTTTAAAGATTTTTTTTTAAATATGGTGAGGTTACCATTAAATTATTTCATTAATTTTCTCCTACTCTGCTCACATTTTGACTTTTGACCTTGTTCCAAATACTTTCCCTTCTGAGGTTTTTTCCTCTGTCTTTGTCACTGTCATCCCTTCCCCATTGTTTATTTTCAACTCAACAAAGTGATTACAGGCCAGAGAATTCTTGTCAGAATAAAATTTTCTTTCCCTTCAGTTTACCCTAAAGTGAACTTCAGCTGCATTCTTTCTAACCGCATCAAACATCACTATCTGGTAACATTTTATTCTCTTCTAGAATTACAGGTTTTGCACCAAAATCGATCTAGGAGGAAAGGAGAAATACAGAAATGGACGTACACAGATTATTTTGTACACATCTAATATGTGCATGTCACAATATGGTTCCCCATTCTTTTATTCAAACTTGGGTCTTTCTCTGATTCTAACTCAGATAAATGCTGATAGACTATTTGCAACCACTTCTGTGTTTCAACTGATTATTGGCTTTTTGTGTTTTAAATTACCTATCAAAACCTGTTGCGTGCACTCATGCTCTCTTGACTGTTACCAACAACTGCAATTTCCAGTGGGACACAATGCTTTTGCAGTACCTCCTGATTAAGATGTCCAAGAGTTACAGCTGTGTGTTCAGAAAATATAACTCTTTTTGCATATTCTGTGCTACATGACTTATGCCTGCTGTGCTAATCAGTCACGTCACTCAATAGCTATTTTGAATTCTTATTGCTTATTTTTTAAAACTGAAAAAAATATTCAACCAGGATGATGCACAGCAACCTCTCTAGCAATGTACCAATGTCAAGAAATGTTCAGGCTGTGGAGCAACTGTCATAAAGACACAGGACATCATCTCATCCAGACCTCCCAGCACTGAGATAAAGAAACATCACTTTGGAGGCCTTGCCAATAGTTGTCATTAATGAACATTTGTAAGTTGAGAGTTAAAATTCCACAGCAGGATAACCACTGCTAAGCTGGTAGTACCACTTCAAGCCAAATGATTAAGCCAAAAGCTCTTTCTATATTTGGGTACGGCCAAATTAGGGGCATTGAATCCCACTAAACAGTACACTTCCATAAACATCTGGCTTTTACTTCTCCTGCCATCAGTATTCTTTCCATGTCTTCTCCTGTCCGGGAAACCAGAGCAGGAAAATCATGGGATCAGCACATATTTTGCAGTTTCAAATGCTCCATGCTGTACTAATGGGGTCTGTTATTCCTTACCCTTGCCAAGAAACTGGTTCTACATTCTTATTCCCACAAATGAGGCCACAGTTTAAACAGGTGTCATAATACCACTATACTATTGTTCTCCACTTCAGCTTCTGGGGCAGGCATTATTTTTATCTGTCCTAAACCACTAGAATCAGCCTTAAATTTCTTCATTCTGATAAACAGGTTACCAAATCCTAGTATCTTGGGAAGAAGGGTTCTCTAACTTTAGTTCTTTGTCCTTCCCTCTTTGAAATCATTAGCACCCTGTTTTCTGCCTTACTGTCACAGTTTATGCCATGTGCAGGGAGGATGTTAGTTACAATGCTTTCACTTCACTAAGCCTCTCTCCTGCATGGATGTGGGTACTCTCATAAACATACCAGAATTTTTCTTTTCCTCTGTGCTTGTGCAGAGCCATCTGTAGTGACAAACTAGCATTGCAAAAGTCATCAGTGTACTGAACATTTCATCTCGCTCTGTGCAGAAGCCAAATGTCAGGTGCCAGATTTATGACTCCACAGGATATAAATATTCCCTCTCTGGAAAGGTCACACAAGATTATCATCAATACATGAAGCAGACAGTGCAAGAGTGTCCATTTCAGTACCTTCAGTTGTTTGTAGATCTATAATTTGCTGTGAGTTGTTTTACACCCACCATAATGATTAGCCAATATGCAGTAATGTTATCTTTTGATTCTACAGTAATGGTCTTTCATAGACTTCAAGTTGCAGCTTTGCCATGAAATAGCAATTTCCTTTGAAAATGTTGTATTACTTCTGGTTGTATAATGCTGATTTCTTGTACTTTACATATGAAGTTCATGGCTTGCCTCCAATCTCTAGCTTGCAGGATTCATTTCCCATTGGAATTCTCTAGAATTTGTTGTTAATTACCACTAGGCTCTTACTTACTGTAAGAAAGCATTTTTTGCCTTTCCCCCCCTTCTTTCTTTCCTTTTTTTTTTTTTTGATTGATTCATAATGTTTTTTAAAAAATTGTATCTGGTTCTAATTCATCCTTAAGAAGTCATACTGAGTTGCCTAGCTGAAGCATAACCTGATGATGTGTTGCTGCTCCTGCTCCTGCTTTAATTTTGACATTGTATCCAGATGTTTTCCAGTATTTAACCTTTATATGATGCAAGACTGAGACCATTCTCTGGTGCTTCACCCTTTCCATATAAAATTTTGGTGAAGTGCTTCCCTGGCTTGTCTCTATTGCCTTTGAGGCTACTGTAGCTCTCGCTGCAGTAAGGCACTTCTGTGCTTTCATGCTGTCTGTCTCAGTAAACACAACTTCTACAAGCGTGGACTTTTGACTGTCATTGGTACATACTAACACCTGAGCAATCTTGGTTACTCATCTTTCCAGGATTTGCATTCTTCCCTTTCTATATAATTGTATGTTAAAACTGATATAGATTAGATTCCTCTTCAGACCTGATGGTCTTTCAAATAGTGTCCCCTACACCATTTTTCTTAAAATGCTTACATTATGTGACAAGAACTATTCACAATGTACAGAAGAGCTATTTCTTCATACCTGCATTGGATTCTTCTAAGGATCTGTACAAGTAGTTCAAGCTCTCAACTCCCAGTACTGAAGCAAAGGCAAATTTTAGAGAAACACGCGCTTCCCCTTAGAGTCGCCTTTTTTGCACAGCAAGATCTATGACCTCAGGCTCCCATGTCCACTGAGTCTCCATTCTGCTTTCCCTGCTGTAAAATTCAGACATTGCAGGACTTCAGACATATCAGTACTTCAGTGCTGCAATGAATAGTGCTGCAGTAAGCACAACTGTAAGAAACAGAGCTTTCATGTGCGTACAGCATGCTCACACTCTGCTGCTTCCAACTACATCAAAAGCAACTTCAATCATGCCCTTAGTCCACACTAATATATGTCCTTCTTGAAAACTTCTTTTTTAAATTCTACTATAACCTTCATTATCTTCCCTTCAGAAAAAAAAAAAAAAAAAAAAAAATTAAGACAGTTACAGCTGAGAGTGCACATCAGAAACTTAGGATAAAGCAAATGATAGACAGTTGTTTCAATACCCCCAAAGGTCCATGTGAAGGTTAATCCAAAAAGAAATGAAAATATATTAAGAGAGAAACACACACCATAAAATCTAAATCTTTCCATCTAAATTCTTGTACTGTAGTAACACCACAAAGAAAACATGCAGTTTCTGTGAAGATTTTCTTCCCTTCAAAAAAAAAAAAAAAAAAGAAAAAATTAAGACAGTTACAGCTGAGAGTGCACATCAGAAACTTAGGATAAAGCAAATGATAGACAGTTGTTTCAATACCCCCAAAGGTCCATGTGAAGGTTAATCCAAAAAGAAATGAAAATATATTAAGAGAGAAACACACACCATAAAATCTAAATCTTTCCATCTAAATTCTTGTACTGTAGTAACACCACAAAGAAAACATGCAGTTTCTGTGAAGATTTTCGGAGCTTGTGATTCCAAATCTTGTTAAACTGATTTTTTGAACATATTGTCTTCTTTTTTCTTGATAGTTTCACACTAGCAAAAGATAGCTCACACATTTCTTTACCTGGGCATGTCTCAGAACACAGAGTGAAGAATGCAAATGTGTTTGTGAAAGTATATATTTACCCCCTTCACCACTGTTCCTCATTAGCATTTGAAAGAGTGCCTTTTAAGCAATCAGAAGTGCAAGAGAAAATTTGTAGGCAGACTTTTCTTACTACTATGCAAACCGATGTCTGTTTTTTTCCCAGATTGAGGTTTTCAGGCATATAAGCCTTGTCTGGAAGCAGAGGCAGCAAGCTTTAAAGTAAAATATATGCTGTGAATAACTACTTAAATGGTAAGTTTATATCTGTCTTAAAAAGTAGTTTAGAAGAAGCTGATATATTGAACAAAATAGTGTGAAGGACTCGGTGTCCACATGATATGCATTTTGAGGGACTACTTTGGATTGGTTTTAGTATGATCCAGAAAACTAAAGGCCCAAAGTATTAAGTTGCACTCCTGTAGGTCATCTTCTGGTTTGCTTATTCCACAGGAATACCTAGTATGGATCCTGAGCTCATTCCTTGCCATGGATCAAGCACAGTTTAAGTGGAGATGACTGGGAGATCCTACTCAGACTAAAATGTCCATGTAAATGCATGCTAACTTGCCTCGCTGATTGATCAAATTAAGTTGAGCTTACAGCAACACCTTCTATCTTCACTTAGACCTGTCTGTATGACTGAAAGCTCAGCTCTATTTCCCACGCAGTCCCCTCAGTTTGTACAATAAAAGACATAACATTTTCCTACAAATCTTCCCACATTTCTATCCATTAGACCCTCATGGCTCCAGCACTGCTATTTGCTAAATGTGTCCATGTAACTAAGGAAAATGGCAATCAGCTACCTACACTCACTGTCCTCTGCCTGGTTAGTTTACTGCTTACTATAATAGAAATGTGTCCAGAAATAGAAAATTTTCTTACCTGAAAGCATAACTGGAACTGTGACAATAATAAGCCCATACATTACAGAGAGCATGGCTATTTTGTTGCAGAGACCATTCATTGTCACTTGGTACAACAGCGTCCTTTTTTTATCATAAAAGCTTCAAGTTAGAGGGCAGAAATGGATCACATCATTTACTTCCTACACATCAAGCTTCTTTTCCCCCTTCTTTTTCTTCCTGAACTGGTAGAAATATTGTATTTTGCCTTGTGGAGTATGGGGCAGTTTCCCCTCATAAAGAAAGCTCAACGAAGCAGCAAAGAAAACTTCTGTAGGACTCATTTAGTGCCCTAGGCAACATGGGAGCAGCTGAAAAGCACGACTTGGTACCTCTGGAACAAGTGTACTAATGCACGAGTATCATCAGAGTAGGAATGCATGTTTGTTTACACACTGGCAAAAATGAACTGTCTATTGTTTCCATCTATTATTTGATTTTGGACATTATTTAACATAAAGCATTTTGGTTATCTTTGCTACTTATATGATATTGTAATGAGATACTTTTTCTTCTACATTACAATTCCCCCTCCTGGACAGAGCTGTTCCATTCCTGTCTCTCCCCAGTGGAGTGAGCAGAAGGGGTGCAGCAGACTGAGCGTGGGAAGCACTTACTTGCCGGAGTTCTCTTCCGGACAGCTCCAGCACTCCCCCTCACTGCACTGCTCTGGCTTTGTGGGATTTTTTTTTTTCTGCTTTTCATGATAAGCCAAATTATCCTCTCTGTGTAGAAAGTCTGTGGGTGTATTGTACTTCATCTGGCAGTATGAACGTAGAAGAAAAAAAATCTAAAAGGTTTTTGTACCTTAATAGGAAAGCCCCATTAAATTTCATGAATAAAACATCTCTGATGATGCAAGAACAGGTTTGGGGAGGGTGCTAAATTACAGGGAGTGCTGAAGTAGCAGAAAGAATGATGTACATAAGTCTACAAAGCAGGTATATCTTATCTGCTGTATAAGAAAGCTTTAAATGTTAAAATATAAAATTTATGGCCTATATGTACAAAATTGTTACTTGAACAAAAATGTGATGCTAAAATAATTTTAAAGACACTGTCTATATTAGCTTGCTTTTAGAATTACATTAAGAAAGTACATGTTGCTAGACTTCATTAGCCTAACACTTCCTATTGCCATTCCTACCAGGCCAGGACAACTGAGCATCTTTCCATCT
>NW_010433382.1:21059-22308 GCF_000710305.1 Buceros rhinoceros silvestris | reverse complement strand
TTTCCCTAGTGTGATATGTAAAGTTTTACTCTTCTCTAAAACCGAAAAAGCAAACAGATTAATCTGAAGGTTGTGTGCAGCTTACTGCAAATTACTTTCTTAAGATGAACCTGAAAATTTAAATAGTCATTTTTTGAATTTTTTTTTAAAGAGAATTCAGTGTCTTCCATAACACCTGTATTAGTTGTACAGCAAAGCAGCAGAGGACCAAAAAAACCTATTTAAACTCAGTCTGTTGCTCAGTCTGATCCCCCAAGACAGGGAGATCAATAACACACACAAAAATCACACATTTCATTTTAAAACCCCTTTTGATATGTGTAGTTGTGTGTGTTGTTTCAAGTTCTATTAAATTTGAAATCATGTAATAATAGCAAACATAAGCAATAGCAGATTTAACTATTTTCTGAAATAATTTCAAATGCCATATATGAAACTGTCTGACCAAAAAACCCCTACACCAGTGACAATAATTAAGTTCCTAGTACGCCTATTATTCCCAAGATTATATTCCTTTCCTATCAACAAGTTGAGCTGAAGTATGCAATTGGAATCCATAAAGAGTAAGAGCTCCCATTCTGTAGGAAATCCTGGGAATTCAAAGTTTTGTTTAATCTAAAACATTTTTTTTTTTTTAATGACAGTGTGAATATCACACCTTGACATTTTTGAATGGAAGCAGGGTTTTTTCCATTTAACCTGTTTCATTTCAACTAGTACTGGCTCAAGTCAGTCCCAATTACCGTGGCTACTTTTATTCCCTTATTCCTTCCAACAGACAAAAACTCTCAAACCACTTAGATGACTTTGATGTAATTAATGGTCTTCAGATGTCCTACAACAAGCATTGTGAACCAGAGGGTTACTAACAATGATACTGAAGCAGTCTGAGAACATTCATGCTTCTAATCTCAGTGCATTTGGAAAGGAAGTGCAAAAGTTGTGCTGCATCACAAGCACAGGCTGCCCCTAATACATAGATGTGATTCAACAGCTCAAAAACTACAAAGGATTTTGACAGCTGAAGTCCAGGGATGGAAGGCACCACAGCTCTAGCTCTCCTGAAGTACTTGTTCAAATGGAAGTAAATAACTGACCAACTGATCTAAAGCAAAACATTTCAGTTTGATATACCAAGTCAAAACATGTAAATTGCCTTCCATATGACTGGAAGGGGGGTTTTATGTTTGGTTCTTTTTTTTTATTATTTAAAAAATATCAAACTTTCCCTTCCAACCCCTCACCCACT
>NW_010433382.1:18793-21001 GCF_000710305.1 Buceros rhinoceros silvestris | reverse complement strand
CCCCGCCCCCCCAGAAACGTAGTTCTGCCTAAGCTCTATTTTCTGCTTTTAAAAACTATACAAAAATTCTCAACCAGCTTAGAGACTGACATTCCTCAAGCTTGAAAACAAAATAGGAATGCAGAAAATAAACACCAAAAATTCTTTCTTTCAGTCTCCTTATCTGCCAGAGTTTGTATTACAAGCAGTAAGAAACCAAGTTAATTTTTAGAAAAAATCTGAGGAATGATGGCTACTGGAAACCTGGAGTTCCAAGAAGGAGAGCAGGCAGGGAACCAGGCACATGTTCCCAGGCTGCAGGGGCTGCCTTCTTGCCTGGCAAAGACAAAAGAGCCTATTTCCAAAACACTGACAAACCCCACAAGAAGCTCTGCTTAGACTGTGAATTTATGCTGGCATTTTCTTGACTGTGTTTATAAGTAGTGATCACTTTACATAGATATATGACAAGAATCACTGGAAATTACTTAGGCAAAGTACTACAAGAACAGCTTATAATGTTTTCAGAAATGTCTTTGATTCAGTTACAAGAAGCTTGCTGCAGGAAGAAAGTTCTGAAGGAAATAGGGCTTCAGGTAGTGATTTATCAGAGTCCCAAATGAGAAACAGGTGACTCCATCTTATGATGCTCTTAGATACTAAGTCTAGATGGATGACCTACAGAGGAAGCTCAAAGCAAATGTCCATTTAGAAACAAATGAATCCTCTCTCAAGAGAGTTAAAGTTGTCTAACCTTGACCTCCATTCAAGATCTGTTTTCTTAACTAGTTGTATCTGGTTTTAGCTATTCTTTGGTGTTAATTTTCTTTCATACTATTTAGTTTCACAGCTTTTCAAAAGGGAGTGATGACGGGAGAGTGACTTTTGCTTTGTAAGTTTTCATAACTGTAAAATTTAGCCAAAAATGAAAGCTTATTCGCCTGTAAAAAAACCCCAGAGATTGACCTTAAGGTTACAATGTCCTCACTGGAAGGTAAGATTTGATTAACTTGTTGACAACTAGCCCCAAAATTTCATGAAATGGCTCAAAAAGCTGAGCTCGGCTGCCTGACAGCTCTCTTGTGGAACTCAGCTCTATTATGATTTCTGCTGCACGTGAAGATCTACAGAGACATGAGGAAATAAACACACATACAGCTTAAAGAGTATATATCAAGTAGATAGCCTCAGCACTCTGAGTCATATTGTTCTTTCTTTGCCCTCGCTCTTAAGGTTTTTTTAATCTCTTCAAGTTTTTTAAATCCATCCCCTTCGAATCCATCATCCCCCTGAGCAATCCCAGATATCTATGTCCCTGAACACTGCTCCCCCCAAAAAGCCACATCTAAAACAGATGCACTATGCAGCCTCAGATGAGCAACAACACAATTCTAGCATAGTTTATGCCAAGTGAAATTCAAAATGCCTCTTACTTTGCTGCTTGCAGTGATAACAAAATTATGAGAGCTACAACAAACACTGAAACTGTTCAAGCAAGCAAACGAGAATACACGCTAGGGTTTTGTGGCAGGTGCACCCTAGTGCTTTCTCTAGGCTTTCTTCCTCCCCTTGATGTAATTTTTCCCTTTGACCACATCTCACTTTACATCAAAATAAGTAATTCTTTCTTGTAGAATGTGCAAATTGGATGTATGGTATGAGATAAAGAAGGGTAGAGGTAGTGTGAATCTTAAAGTGACAAATAAAAGAAGAAATGGAAGAGAAACTTAACCCAAATAATCTTCTTGCACATATTCAGAAATCTTTGAAGAGCTATGTGCATATTGCAAGTTGCAGCAGGCCTGTAGGCGGCTTTAATTTGCATGAATGGCTCTAGCACAGAGCCAAAGAACTGGATGACTAGATGACCTTGGCACCATTCTGAGGGTCACTGAAATGCAGTTTCTTCAGTCAGGCTCAGAGGGACTTCTTTGATAGGATATGTATCAGGATTTTCTGTCTTAGGATTTTTCTTTTCATTGGCAAACATACTTCCAGGTGCAGCGAGGCCGTAGTATTCTCAGCTGAAATCAGACTTTTTCAGAAATTTGAGTATTTCCCTCTCTGGATATTACCTGTATTCTATTAACAGCATGCATCTTGTGATTTTAGAAATATTCTGGGACACTTAGCAGGCCATTGCTACTCATCACAGTGTTAGCCAACATAAACTGTGTTTCTTTAGGGATTTTCATTAATTACCATCAAATCAGCATGTGAAGATCCACT
>NW_010433382.1:12417-18618 GCF_000710305.1 Buceros rhinoceros silvestris | reverse complement strand
AGACACAGCAGCAGAAAATACGCGGGTAGTATGCTTCAGGCAGCAAACGTGACAGCACCGCTGGCGTAGATACCTATTTCCTAATTAATTCAAACAGTTTCTACTCACTCTCCACTGATTAAGTACGTTATGTTTTGGCTGAATACCTTTAAAATGAACACAGTTACCACCCATGTTGTTACTATAGATAAACAAACAAACAAAAAAATCATTACATACATAAAAGGTCCTAATAAAAAACTAAAGAAAGATCTTTACATGCTAAGTACAATTCAAGTGCCTAAAATTTAAACACAGACCAAACAAGCTTCTATGAAGCAGACACTCAAATTCTACATTAACAAGAACGAACTTCTTGTTTTGGTGGTAGATCAAGTTTGCAATTAGATCAGTGTATGTCATGGCTGGGAGGATGGGTAGGGTAAGTGCAGGAGCCAATAAAGATGATAACACAAACTAAAATGGCAAACATATGTAGAGAGAGCTATTCCATTGTTCCAACACAGTGAGGTCGTGGGTGGGAGGAGGGGAAGGGTAAGTGCGGGAGCCAATAAAGATGATAACACAAACTAAAATGGCAAACATATGTAGAGAGAGCTATTCCATTGTTCCAACACATTTCATCTAAAAACCCTGAGCATACCAAAGACGAGACGACAGGATAGAGAGAAAAAGGTACGTTATACAGAACTCTGATCATTTTTATTGACCTAAAAATAATATCTCACAGGCTGATCCACTCATTCTTGGTTTGCAGATTTGATTACTGCACCTCATATTCAGAAACAGATAAAAGCTCCTTAAAAAGGCAGTTTTAAGTACAACACATTACGATTTAACCACAATATATTTTGCTTGGCAAAATGTATTGTTACAGGCATGTCACTTTTGCATTCTCTTTGTGTTGGTTCCCTCTGAGTTCAGAGTCCAGTTCAAGGTCTGAGTCCTGCTATTCACAGCCCTAGGAAATAATTCTTTTGTGTAAGCGGCCATTCTGGTTGAGTAACCTCAGACAGCTGAAAACCACAAAAGCGGACAACAAAAACTAGAAAAATATAACGGCAAGTGCTTGATCCATATTCATTGCTAAAATACCTCTAAAAATTGGAATATATATTAAAAAATCCCTTCCTCATATACTTCAGAAGGCAGTTTTTCCTTGAAACAGTGAAGGGTGTCACACGTTGTAACATTTGAAACAAGAAAAAAAGCAGTTAGGATTTCTCAGCACTTTGTGTAGGGCTCACTTCCAAATTAAGATACTCAGATATAAGTGTCTACTTCTGAGTGGTGCATCTAAACTTTGATGACAGCCTTTGGGAAGCCAGTAGAGCCAGTGGAGCCTGGAGAGTAAGTTCAGGCTCTATCACTATCCTGTTGATCATAACTTTGAAAAATCCACATCAGGAATACTGCAACATGTTCTCTTTAGCCCAGAAAAATCCCCTAACAAATATAAAAGTGACGCTCATTTTGAGAGGTCGGCCCATCACAAATTAGAATTAGACTATTCATTCACCCTGCTGTTTTCCACTCTTGCAGTTTTACAGTTTTACCCATAATATTTTCTTCTTTAGACTCTAGTTTCTGTATTCTCTTAAATCCATCAACATCTTCTGACTGACTTAAAAAAAAACATTTTAAGTATGCAAAACATGAAAATATGGACAATTCATACTGCAAAGTGGAAGTGATAGAAGACAGCCATTACCTAAAGACCTAGCATCAGCTTTGGTAAAGTTTTCAAATACGAGTATTTACAACTACCAGTGCTCATCTTCCTTGATCCCACAAACTTCAATTATGCAATATGTCATGACCATGGAAGTCCCATTTATTTCCAAGGTGCCTTAATTTACCTTCCAATTACACCTGACACAGATACCTCCTCAGTACTGTCTGGTTTGAGAGAGCAGCTGATCAATAACATTTTTTGTAATTACATACAGAAATTCTGATGACAGACCTTTCCTTGGTGGGTGTGGGAGAGATCTGAACATACAGCTTAAGTTGTAGATTGGACCTAGCTCAGAATCTCACATTTGGCAAAAACTGGTGGCTGCTCTTTACATACACTTCTAAGACTGTGTTCTGTGTTTGATGAGAAAGCACTTCAACATAAATGAGCTTCCCCACCCTTTATAGTAATTACTTCTTAAACTTTATTTATCTCCCCATACATTCCTCTATATACTTTGCTTTATATTAATTATATTTTCCACTGTGGGTAAATAAAGAAGCCACTAATTATAAAACTTTTTATAATATTTTCTTCACATGCTTTTTTCTTCATAAGGAAGTCAGGATTGCAGTGGATAAGTAATTTCACAATAGTCATGATTTGAAATGTCACTGCAATGTTTTTCAGAATGAGAAGCAATTGAACAATTCTGAAACATTCTTTTTGAAGTAATTTTTTAAATCAAGCTTTTCTATTTCATTTTAATTATTTTCTGCCCATATCCTTAATCAAGGACAAAGTACAACTAAACATTTAAAATTGTCAAAAGGTTTATTCAGTATTTTTCACACAGAAAACGTGTTTTTTCTTCCTGATTTCAAAGAAACTCTGAAGTCACAAAAAACTTCATGGCATTTAACTTTTACTCTCCAAAAAGCTCTGCTTTGAGGTTTGTCCAAAATATTGCTTGGCTCATACATGTTCTATAAGAGTATCTTGAAAAAAATCTGTGGATAAGTAAAAATGTCCCTATTTTTATATGCTACTCAAATGGTCTCTTGCTAAAACTGCAAACTAAACAAAATAATTCTGTGTGCTATTGTATTTGCTTGCAGTTGTACCATTATGAGTGAACTGTGTAATTACATAAACAGCCATGATATTTCTGGGTCAGTTGACAATTGTATCTGGAGGCGCAGGAGTCCCAAGGAATATCTGAAAGTCATAACCAGCAAGAGCTACATCTGCAGTATTTCTATACGTAACTTAAGGGGCAATGATTCAGTCATTTAACATTTGTCCACTGATCAACCAAATGCCGAGTCATTGTTTTAAGCCTCTGGACTCAATATGCAAACGTGACTTTGTTCCTGCACAAACTCAGTAGCATTTTTCAGATATTAAGAATGAGACTGTTCTCAGCGTTTCTCACACAATAGACAGGCTTTTAAGAAAGAAGACAAATATCAGAAATTCACAAACATATTAAAAAAACCTCTGTCCTCAGTAAAAGATAATAATTAAACATAAAAAGGCCAAAGTGCATGCTGCGATGAGAGTAAGTTTAAGTTTTAAATATATATATATGTTATGAAGTTGAACAGCTAAAACTCTGTTTTCTCACAGGCATTTCTTCATTTCCAGTTCCTTCTTCAGAATCATTCTTCATTTACTGTTGTTTAAATGAAAATTAGATACTTTATTTTTATTTGAATACAAAGTTCTTGATTCAGAAGATCTAGCGTACCTTTATTTCAGAGGGGAATTGCTGTCCATAGGCCTACTGTATGGAAGGGGTTAGCTTTCATCCCAGTATGAACACTGCAGGGCATCTGTCACCAAAACGAGCTGAGGAGACACTGTGATCTGCTGAGCCTCATACTACCTTTTGACTTGCTCTTCTTTCTGCAGCTACTTTCTATTGCTCCAGCCTACTTCTACCCTATGTTTCTCCCTGCTAGGTACCTCTGAAAAGAATTTATGGCACCTTCATATATCAAAGCCATAAGGATGGAAAAGGATATATTTTATTCAATTTTTCATTTGCAGTGCACTTTATTTCACTGTTCTTAACAGGCACTGATGGCACAAACATGAAAAATCCATTAATTTGGATACAAATACTGCAGTCTTTACTCATCAATCTCAGTTAAAGTTTGTTTGCATAAAGACTAAATTTAGTCCTTACGCTTCAAACTAAATAGACAACTCCCCCTTTACAAAGATCTTCATATTGTAGCACTTGGAGAAAAAGGCACATAAAGCCTACAAATGAATCAGACCAAACTATTACTTTAACCAAACCTGTGGTACTTGGCTGTAAAACACTATTAAAATAAAAAAAAAAAGTAAGAAAAACTGAAGCACCCTTAAGGATAATTGAACAAACCAGGACTGCCATCATATAGGGAATAAATATTGGAAAAACAATAATCTAGAAAGGCTGATGCTGAGAGAATTAAATTAAATACCCATGGAAGTTAATTACTGGGACAGTAAAAAGTATATTGGAAAGAGCAAAGAGAAGATAGACAAATAAACACGCTACCTATCAACTAAACTTGATTTCACCTATTCCTTCTTCTATTCCTTATAGTGTATAAATTACAGTGACTAATCTGACAGGAGTAGTTTCATAGTAATGCAAGTAGAACAAAAATTTAGCCCACACATTTACTACTTTATTGATTTTCATCTGTGTCTGCTTATTGGAATTCTTGGTAACATCCTTCCTACAAGTCCCCCTTAAGATTGAAAGGCTGCAATAAGGTGTCCTCGGAGCCTTCTCTTCTCCAGGCTGAACAACCCCAGCGGTCTCAGCTTTTCTTCATAGAAAACATGGGATATTCCAACTTCATGTACAAATTCACCAAGATGGTGGTCAAACACTGAAACAGTTTATCCAGACAGGTGGTGGAGATATGCCCCTGAAGATATTAAAAACTCATTCCTGAGCAACTTCATCTAATCAGTCTCCTCGTCTGGAGAAATGATAAATACTTAACACCTTCAACAGGGGGAAAAGGAACTTTTTTGTCATTCTGTGAATCCTTCAAAAATTTCAAATGTTTTTCTTGTCTTTTAACAGAATGTGAAGGAGAAAACATTTAAAATTTTCACAAAGTTTTTTTTTTAATTTGGTCTAGTCATTTGGTTATGACCTTTAAGACAATTGTTTCACTAGGATTAGCTTATTTTTCAAAATGTCATTTGCTGGTGAAAAAGAAGTGAGGTCTTCAGTTTGAAAAGGTCAAAAAGCTTTGACCTTTTCAAATCTCTTTTGAGAAAAAAAAATCTGTCAAAAAAGTTTGTTTTGTGAATAGCTGAATGTAGTTGTTACAACAAAACAACTCCATTGTGCAGACCCCGTGCTCATATTAAAAACTTTGTGGCATGGTTTTCCATAAAGACAAACTGCTGACTCTTTCACCTTTTTAATACCTGCCTATAGCAAAATAGCATTTTCCTTCATCAATAGCGGCAATCTACCAGGAAAAAACAATTTAATCTCATTTACCAACATATTTTTACTTCTAATCATAATTTGCATTATCAATTACAAATAAAAGTGCATGAAATTCTAAATATTAACATATTTTAAATTATGCATATTAGTTATAAAGAGAAACTAAAAGGGAAGAAGTTTCTTGCTCCATGATAGTGAGCATTCCTGTCTGACTTACAATGTTTTTGTCAGACTGTCAGAACTGGAACACCTCTGGGCATGACATTTCTCCTGGATGAATGTTGCCTCCACAGTTTGTTAGACATTACATACTGATGTGTTGATTCCCCAAAGGTGACATCATTACAAGAGGGGTTATCATTTTCATGTTAACAGAAACACTGTCCATTTTTTTTTTCAACCAATCTTCTTCTCTTTCATTTTCTACCCCCCCTCCCTTCCTTTCACAGTGTATTTCTTTTAAGAATAATATCTTGGGCAATTATTGGCCCCTTCTGCCTCCTGTTGAGACAATTTCAGACAGCTTTTGACTCTGAAGCACCAAGAAACAAATCCTCCAATCCTCCACGTTTCGACTAATTAATCCTTTTCTTTCAAGGTTCTTTTTTGTGTGTGAGGGGAAGCTACAGCAACATATTGGTTCCTGTGTCACACTAGTAATTTATTTTAATTTTGATCTTGGTAGAATCCAAAATACTGAGGCATTCTAAACACCCATATTCTCTCTCAGGTTGCTAATACCATTTCTGAGTTCCAGGTTCATAAGGAATTAAAAATATTTAAGTAATAGCATTCCAATTTTCTAATTGGATCTATGAAGAAGTACTTTTATTAATTTATATACTTTCTAATTCATTCTGAAGTCATTGAACCTTGGCAAAAATGTGTAGGCCTATCACACTGTTTCAGACTGAAATATGATTTAAAATTGTACGTGATGAGGAATGAATTACAGAAAACTTCTTGGACAAAACTAATCAGATGTTAGCAATGTTAATTCAGCAACTTCTATCAAATTGCATGATTCACTCATAGGACAAGAGATAAGGGGCAT
>NW_010433382.1:8023-12350 GCF_000710305.1 Buceros rhinoceros silvestris | reverse complement strand
ATTCCTGTGGCTCCCTGTGGACTGTATTAAGAGAAATTAGAAATTTCAATTTCCTGCACCTTCATATAGCAAGACAGAAGTGCCTGTGGGAGAGTGATTCAGAATACCTAAACCAGACTTCTAAAAGAGTAGATGTGAACACCTTTGATTTGCCTAGCAAGTAGCAGCAGTGTATCAGATGTATCCGTACCCATCAAATACAAGCCTAAATTGACCAGAGTAACGGGATCAGAATGGGGTAGATCTGGCAAAAATGAATGTCAAAACTGCAAAGGGATGTCATACTAATTTCTCTTCTTCTCTGACAATATCCCATGTTTCTGACTTAGAGCTGGCCAGCAGTAGTCTTCACTTGAGCAAAAGCTGCCAATTCTATCTGACTACCCAGCTATGATTACATCTTCTGTCTATCACAATAATTCCTGGAGGTCTTAAGAAGATCATGGTATCCTCACTTCCCTGGTAGTCACTGCTTGACAAACAACGGCCCTTTGTGTGAGCAGGCTGTGACAGGGAAACATAAAAATAGCTGCAGGTGGATGCAAGACTGGAAGGGAAGGGGCTGCTGAGCTCCTCCTGGGTAAGACCCGTCTCCCTGAGATGTCCCAGCATGCCACTCCAGCAGCACTGGCTCTCTCGACCTTGGCACCCAGGGAGTCTTTAGAAGGACCAGCATAGCTGCCTAGAGAAGGGGTAGATATTCCTAAGTTTTATCGTATAATACTTTTGAGGATATTATTCCTAATGAAGCTGTTCTGCATTACTTTGAGACTAAAAGCACTTGCATGCACTACTGGATGCAATGGGAAACATAGTGACCGAAGATGAGGAAAAGGCTGAGGTACAGAATAACTTCTTTGCCTCAGTCTTTAATTCAGAGACCACTTGTTCTCTGAATCCCCAGCATCCTGAGCTGGAAAAGAGAGACGGGGAGAGGAATGACGCTCCCATAATCCAAGAGGAAATGGTCAGTGACTTATTGCACCAATTAGATGCACACAAGTCTATGGTGCTGGATGGGATCCACCCAAGGGTATGGAAGGAACTGACAGAAGTGCTCACCAAGACACTTTCCATCATTTACCAGCAGTCCTGGCTAACAGAGGAGGTACCAGTTGACTGGAAGTTAGAAACTCGGATGCCCATCTACAAGAAGGGTCGGAAGGAGGAACTACAGGCCTGTCAGTCTGACCTTGGTGCTGGGGAATGTTGTGGAGCAGATCATCTTGAGTGCCATTACACAGCGTGTACAGGACAACCAGGTGATCAGCCCCAGTCAGCATGGGCTTATGAAAGGCAGGTCCTGCTTGATTCACCTGATCTCCTTCTATGATAAGGTGAGACATTAGTGGGAGAGGAAAGGGCTGCTGACGTCATCTACCTGTGCTTCAGTAAAGCTTTTGACACTGTTTCCCACAGCATTCTCATGGAGAAACTGGCTGCTCATGGCTTGGATGAGCTTGCACTTTGCTGGATAAAAACCTGGCGGGATGGCCAGGCCCAGAGAGTGGTGGTGAATGGAGTTAAATCCAGTTGGTGGCCAGTCACAAGTGGTGTTCCCCAGGGCTCAGTATTGGTGCCTGATCTCTTTATTATCTTTATTAACAATCTGGCTGAGGGGATCCAGTGCACCCTCAGTCAGCAGATGACACCAAGTTAGGCAGGAGTGTTCTCTTACTTGAAGATTGGTAGGCACTACAGAGGGATCTGGACAGGCTGGATTGATGGGCTGAGGCCAGTTGTATGAGGTTCAACAAGACTATGTGTCAGGTCCTGCACTTGGGTCACAACAACCCTCGGCAATGCTACAGGCTTGGGGAAGAGTGGCTGGAAAGCTGCCCAGTGGATAAGGGCTTGGAGGTGTTGGTCGACAGCCGGCTGAACATGAGCCAGCAGTGTGCCCAGGTGGCCAAGGAGGCCAGTAGCATCCTGGCTTGTATCAGAAATAGTGTGACCAGCAGGAGCAGGATAGTGATTGTGTCCCTGTACTAGGCACTGGTGAGGCTGCACTTTGAATACCGTGTCCAGTTTTGGGCCACTCACTACAAGAAGGACTTTGAAGGTGCCGGACCAGAGCAAAGAAGGTAGTGAAGGGTCTAGAGCACAAGTCCTATGAGAAGCAGCTGAGGAAACAGGGATTGTTTAGCTTGGAGAAGATGAGGCTCAGGGGTGACCTTATCACTCTCTACAACTACCTGCAAAGATGTTGTAATGAGGTAGGGGGTCAGTCTGTTCTCCCAAATAAAAAACTACAGCACAAGAATGAATGGCCTCAAGATGTGCCAGGAGAGGTTTAAGCTGGATATTTGGTAAAATTTCTTTTCAGAGAGGGTTGTCAGGCACTGGAACAATCTGCTGAAGGATGTAGTGGATTCACCATCCCTGGAGATATTTAAAGCACATGTAGATGTGATGCTAAGGGACATGATTTAGTGGTGATCTGGCAGTGCTGGGTTAACTGTTGGATTCAATGATCTTAAAGGCCTCTTTGAATGAAAATGATTCTGTGATTCTGTGAGGTTATTATAATTGGACAAAACAATTGTTTGGTATATTTCAGTGTGATTGTACCAGTTACAGTCAGGCTAACAACTTCCTTTTGCTCAAGACAAGATTTTGAACATAAAAATATTTAAGTAATTAATGCAAATTTCAATAGGCTCTTAGCAAACAACAGGTTTGAATGATGCTACTATGCAGGAACCAAAGCACAAAATCACCTCCCTGATGGTTTTCTGAGGAAAAATAATAATAATAAGCAAAGAAACAAAATGTTCAAATGTACTGAACAGGAGTGTTATTTCTGCTGAAGTATTGCAATATTGCAAAATGTTTCCCTTTGTATCAGATTTTTAACTGTATTAGCTGCAGTATTAACTGCTATGAAAACTATTACTGTTGCTGCAGTAACATCAGCAGTGATCAAAATGGTGCTTCAGAAAGAGCAATGCAAACAGAAACAGTATTCTGCTGATAGGGCTTTGTTTTGGTTTTTTTGCACAATCACGCCACACAGCTCTGAGACATTTCAAAGTGGCCAGAACGTCGTAGCCACCAGCTGTCAGGGACTTAACAGGGGTATCATAACTGCTCCTGAAACCACTTGCAGGTCTACCGGTGGGGTACAGCAGTGGCATGGACAGTCCAAAACTCAGCATTTTTATGCTGAGTTCATTATACTGTCCATTTTTATGACAGTATCCCAGCATGTCCTGAATTTTCATTGCCTTTGCACTCAAAGTTGCTTCTGTGTCCCTTGTTCCCTCCCTTTCTGCTTTCCACGAAACACCCTGGAGTACTCTGCCACCCTGCTCCTGCTTATGGCATTCTCCAGGGCTGAAGAGCCAGCCCTCACTTACAGCCTGGGCACAGCTTGTTTATTCTTTCCACAGTGCAAAAAATAAACAGCAGACGGAAAAAAGATCATTATACTTCTCCCTAGTTCTTCAGAGAAAATAATGAGGTAAAAAACTTGAACTACACAAACAGAAAGCAGCATCGGATTTCTTACATGGACTGCGGCTCTTCTGTTCTAGGTAAGTAATTCAGCCCATGATTAGATCTAGAGAAGATCTGGAAACAGGAACCAAGAGTTCTAGGAGGATAGGGAATTTTCTACCGTATTTTTTCCCGTTTCAGTAGACAGTCAGAAGTAAAAACTGTATTATTTAAAAAAAAATTATCACAAATAATACCAGAAATTTCATCCTGCTCATTGTGACTGAGATCAAAAAGAACAATTGCTATTTGTCCTCCTCTTCTCTAAAGCAGGAATAACTCCAGTGCACCTTCCAGCTGGGAATTTAACGCTAAGCAGGAGGCTGCCTGATTTTCTACAGCTGCTCTCTCCTCCATGTACTCAAAGCAGGAATTGTCATTCTATAACTAGTGAGCCATAACTCCACAAATCACGCATAAAGGTTACTCTTGCCATAGCAAAGAGCAGGACACCTCTTCAGCCTGCTTAACATTTCTCAGAAACAGTCTTAACCTGGTGCTGGCTCAGGCAGCCTATCTGCACCAGAATAGGAAGGTAAGACACAGAGGTTTTCAAACCCTGTAAACAACTAAGCATTGAACAGAAAGCTTAGTATGAGTTCTATGATGTATTGCTGTTGAAATTTCAGTAAAGCCAGATATAATCAGGATTTCATTGGACACTTGCGTCCTCTAAGTTAAGGCCTCAACACAGCCTATAGCCAGTTACACTGTGGTTTCTGGAAAAAGTACTAACTGAATTATCAGTATCGTATTCCTCTCCGGAAAGGGCAGCTTAAAAAAATTAAAAGAAGTAACATCTGACTTTCTTTGGTAAGCAGCGGGGAAA
>NW_010433382.1:0-7904 GCF_000710305.1 Buceros rhinoceros silvestris | reverse complement strand
GGAAAGAGTCCAATTTACAAATACATAGAGATAAAATCTGCTTCTGGGACTAGCAAAATTAAATTGAAATACACTTTCCAAATGTTGCTGTTGTCACAAATTCCATCTGTTCTACAAATTAAATCCTGAGGTGGGAATACCATAAAAAATGGAACGGGGTGCAAGCCATTAGAAGCTCTTAAAAAGAAGCAATTTTTAAGCACATATTTTTAAAAATGCTGCAACCTGATCTAGTGGAAGATGTCTCTGCTCATGGCAGGGGTTTGGAACTAGGTGATCTTTTAAGGTCCTTTCCAATCCAAACCATTCTATGATACTTTGATTCATGAAGTTGAAACAAAACAAATATAGATGAAGCTATTCATGACATAGAATCAATCCCCAGCTAGTTTATGCATCAACAAAACAAAAACAAATAGATTCCATATATCAGAAAAATAAATATAATCTAATATTGTTATTTTTATGTTAATTTGGCAGAATAAAATCAGTTTCATTATTTTCACTGATTTCTTGTAGTTTGTACTTACTCAAGGATTCTGTAGCTGGTTTATTTTAGCTGGTTTTGAAAGCACAATATATACTAATGACTGACAGGATGACAGAAGAGGTTTGACCTGACTACCACTTTCATAATGAAGTTTCTCAACTCAAAGAGAAATGTAATTCAAGAGTTGTATTACTACTTCCGAAAGTAATCTTCCATACTTTGAGACAGTGACCCCAGCAGACATTTTTTCCCAAGATTATTCAACAATGACAAACAGGAAAGAAGCTATGTGAAAGAAATATTTTTCTTGCTGTTAAGATGGCTGTTTTGTCAGAACACAGAACTAGTGGTGATTCTTGAAGCTAAAGGAATTGGATTGGCTTTTCAAAGCAAAAATGCTCTCTAAACTAAAAAGAGGACAGAAAACTATTCTTCTTTTGAGAGGTTTATCAATGTCATCTTGTTTGAATTCTGGTTGTTACTGAAATATATATATAATGTAATTTTAATTCTGTAAAGTGCTTTTTATAAGTAATGACATGGAACTCTCAATAATTGATTTACAATTGGTTGCAGTCAGTAACTGCTTCTTAACCTGTAAAACTGATGCAAAACTGATGCCTATCTTGAAAAAATACAACATATTATTTCTTATATTATACCAACGTATTAAAGATTAGTGTGTTTTTGATAGATGTAAGAAATCCATCACCTGTATGTACTTAATGTAAAAATACATTGATCTGCTAAAATCTTTTGAACTGAATTTTACTGGGAAAATATGCACCAAGATATCAATTACCATACTTTTCTTCAGAATTTCTTTCATTTGCTTTGCTCAGATCTACCTGGCTCAAGGATCACCCTTTTAATATCTTATTATTTGAGCTATTACATTGTTCAAACATCATGGTAGGAATAAGGCACAAAACCAAAAAGTATGTCAATAAATTAATAACACATTAAGCGCCAGTAAAAATATTTTGACTTAAAAAAAATCACTTTCTTATACAGGGCTATAATAGATACCATGTAAAAAACCCCACTGCCTCAAAATTGAACAGTATAGGTAATTACTGCAACTTCTATGTCCTCAAAAAAAAAAAAAAGGTATTTTTGAAAACCCTTGTTACAGTTTTGTTCAGTGAGTAGTGGCCCAAGGTCCATCAAACGGTTTTGTATTTACATTCACATCCTAAAAAATTTGCTCACTTCTTATACAGAAAAACTTCCACTCAATTTAGCGGAATTTTGCATTAGTGTATTATGCACCATTTGATGAGTGAGAAAGTAATGACTCAGAAAATGGTAATAATTTTATTTGGTCCACTCACTCCTAAATGGTTGAAAATACCTTCCCTTGTAAATTACAACTGTCAGAAATCCTGTGTCTTCAGAACTACATTTTGACCATCATTACAAAGAAACAAAACAAAGCAAAACAAGGTGGCAAATTCATTTTGATTTCAGGCTTGTTTTTATGACGTCTTTGATCATAATGAGCAAATCACAAATCCTCCAGATAAAACTGCCATAGCAAAGTATCAGCTCTAGGTTCTCCTTGTCTAAAGAAGCAGTAGGAAAATACCAGTTCAGCTGAAACAAGAGACATCGAAGACCTTGGCATGACCATGACCACCAGCCAGGTGACAGAATTGTGCAGCACAGCTCTTACGACAAAAATCATTGTTCATGATGTAAATCGAGGCTGAGCTCTTCATGAATACTAATTTTAATAATATTTATAACACTCATTTTCAAAATTGTTTTATTTCCAAACTCTGTAAGAATGATATTGATAATGGAATACATATTAGAAAGCATTAGGCCATATCCTACCTGAAGGCACCCCCACACCCCTTATCCCTGCCCTAATCATAATCGAAACTACAAGCCTACTCATCTGGCCATTAGCCCTAGGAGTCCACCTCACAGCCAACCTCTCAGCAGGGTACCTTCTCATCCAGCTCATCTCCACAGCCACCACTGCTCTCCTCCTTCTTATGCCAGCAGTATCAATTCTAACGACAACAGTCTTATTCCTACTCACCATCCTAGAAGTAGCAGTAGCTATAATCCAGGCTTATGTATTTGTCCTCCTACTAAGCTTATACTTACAAGAAAACATCTAATGGCCCACCAAGCACACTCTTACCACATAGTAGACCGAAGCCCCTGACAGAATCTTCTGCATAATGAGGGGGGTTTTTTGTTTGGGGTTTGGTGTTTCTCTTGTTCTTTTTTTTTTTTTTTACTTTCTTTCTAACATCCGTTTCCCTAGGTTGCCTAGACATTGTGACCTCCCAAGAAGAAAGCATTGAGTTGTCTTGAGTTGTCTAAGCATTCATTGTCACAGCTTTTCAGTAAGCATCCAGTTTTGCAGTCAGGATACCATGGAAAAGAGTACTTAATATGCCTTTCTGTATGATTCCTGTGACAGGTCTATTAACTCTCATTCCTTTGCTTGCACTAGAAAACTGCTTTCCTGTGGTCATTTTGTAAACTCTTTCCATGAGTATATCAAGGTGGGGCTAAGAAGATGACTGAGGAAGTTTTAATTACATACTGCTGCTGCACAGTACATTAGAAAGTAAGAAAGATGTACAGCATGATTCTGCCTGCTTGGGATGCAAGAGATGATGTGGTTTTGTCCAAAGCCTATTGTGCAAGGATTTGCATTGCACTGATTAAAAAAGGGGAAAAGGGAATAAAAAACGGGTTCAGAAACATTATAGGAGATTTTTCTTCTTCTCTAGGTATCATACTGATTTTATTATATGAAGACTAAAAGCAAATTGAAAAATACTGACATTGCCACTACTGTTTACTCAGTACAGTAATTGAATAATAGAAATTTAAACCTAAAGTAATGAAATTCTAATTCATGCAGTGGACTGAAAGGTCTTCTCAGATTGCGGGTCCTCCATATCTCTTCAGCAGTTTTCACTTGAGTATCAGATCTTTAACACCTTTATATGGAATTCAAAAGCTTCATCAGGAGGGGTAACAAACATACAGTTCAGCCCCGTCCCAGACACCTCTACATGATCGTTAGGCCATTCTGGAAAATGGGAACATGGGTTTGAATCCATTTGACATCTGAACAAACTAAAAATTAGGCTACTGAAGAAAGATGAGAAGCCATGAGGGTGGTTCCCAGAAAGAAAGTATTAAGTCCATTTATTTATTTATTTATTATACTGGGGAAAAACTTAGGTCAGGAGGTGACCCAGGACTGAAATCCCAAGAGGATGGTAATGCTTCCCAGTACTGCTGAATAAGGTGTGTAAATCTCACAGAGATATGTAATTTAACATGTATTTCTGTGTTCAGAATTTCCTACTGGCTAACTCAGAGGCTCCCTGCTCACCATGCTGCTTTTTCTAAATCCACCCCTTGAGACACATAACTCTGATATACATTATACAGAAAGCCTTTGTGTTTTAGTGACATAAATTTAGATAACAGCAGGTTATGAGTTAGGAGCTACAGTACTATACTGCTGTGTCTCATCCTTTTTTGGCTGCACAATCTTTCAAAACAATTTAAATTCAGATTTTTCAGTTGATACAAACTGCTCTACTACCTCAAGAGAACTATACCAATTTACACCTGGTTGTGACAGTGTGAAAGGCTGGCCCTGGCTGTACAATTAAAGCATGAGCTAATATCATTCATAATAAGCACTCAATCATGATCTATATATGAAAGAGAAACCAAAGTGATTAATGCCTAAAAACTGACATGAGAACCTTAATTTCTATTTAGTAAACCCTAAGTAATAGGTAAAGTGAGCACCAGCTTGACAGTGTGGTTCTTTTCTAGACCTGCAATTTGTACACAGGGCATAACCAAGACCTGGTGAGTTATTTGCACAGATTACCTCTTAGCCCAGAGGAAACAGACATTCTGTGAGAATGGCTCAGTTGGTAGTTGCTCTATTACAGAATAAGAAGTGATTTGATTGTGATACACAATGTAAGTGCTCTGTTCTCATTAAAAATGAACATGCTGTGGGAGACTTTTACCACTTACTCTACAGGTACCCACTGTGAAAAGCTAAGATATAATGAATATGTAATTTGGATGTGTCTTTTATGGAAAAATCCAATGAACCCAAAATAAGAATTGGGAAGAACCCCTAAGGTTAGATATGATTTTCCTTGCCTGTTCTACTTACAGTTTTAAATGAGGTAACTTGTCACGTCTGAGCTATAACACCTTTCCTTTCAAATATTTACTGCATGTCAGACTGTGGTATGTACTACAGTAGGATAGACAAAGTATCTATTACATATTATAGCTGGAGTTCTAACTCTGCCACAAGAAAATTGCAGAGTCGACACACACATTGTATAATGTGCACGGTAATTCGGTGGAACATTTCGTTCGTCCTCGGCTATCTTATCTGAAGTCTGCCTGCTGCCTGTAGGGATGGTGTCTGATATTCTAATCATCTGGGAAGGACCTGCAAATACTCTCTTTTAGGGACAACAGTAGAACTGGCACAGATTTTCTTTTTTTTTTTTTTTTCCCAGCCTGGAACTCCAACCCTCAAAGATACAACCAAAATCAATTAAAACAAAACAAAAACAAAAAAACCTACTGTACATCAACTAATAGTGCAGAAATGGACAATGTTTACTGTTTATAAAATGACATGTTTGAAGTCTTGTGATCAGGTTTTCTAGGTGAAATTATTACCCTTAAAAGGAATATCCCAGCCTCAGCACAAGTTATACAATACCTACTTCCACTATTAAAAATGATCATAAATTCATCCTTTAGTCTGTGAAATACAGCATTATAAACATGTAACACAACTATGCAATGATTTTTATATGTCCCTCTAAGATGTCTGCAGTTTTATGTCTGAAAACTAAGGCATCCGAAGCATAACGGAATAATAATGGACAACAAAGAAGATTTTGTGTGTTTGGGGTTGTTTTGTTGTTTGGTTTTTTTTTTTAACAATCCTTTTTGTGTAAGTATCATATGTAGAATATATACAGTGGGACAAGTACCAGTGATTGCAGAAGTCTGTCAGAGTTGCATAGTGTCATTAGTTCTGTAGCCATTTCCATCGAACCTGCTTCTCTGATGAAAGGCACACACATATCTACAAAGTTGCACTGAATTTGGAACACCGTGAAATGCTCGAGTGTATCTAGAGCAAAATGTAACCTGCTGTAATGCTATCATCACATCTTTCCAGAATCAACAGTGTTGATTTTCCCTTCTCAAATGGTCAGAAAAAATAACTCCTTTTATTTTCAAGTGCTGAACAGTTCTTTTGACAGTGCTGAAATGGAGTCAATTAAAATCTTTAGATACTCTCATCAATAACTCTGCTACACTTTAAACCAAATGATTTAAAAAGAAAGTAAAAGTTATTAAAGGAACCAGATTGTTTCCTTCATGAAGCATAAAGCAAAAGTCAAAAGCAGAGCAAATCGGAGACAAAACTAATCAGACGTGCTAAGAAAAAATCAGTTTTGTTCTACGTTCAGTGGATATATCTATATTTGGAAAGTTAATAGACTCCACTGTAAACACAGTTCACTGCATTTAATTGTTTTTAAACACCCCAAAAGGATCTACACATAACAAGACATAAAGGCATTGGAAGACCCACAGATTTTGGCACAGGAGCCACTGCAGAAGCTCCTTTCTGCACAAAGTTCTCCAATCTGTTCAGATTTTCTGCATTAATATTTTCTATTTTCTTACCAACCAAAACATACACAGTTCGGTCCTAAAAACTCTGCAAGTTCTAAGTGATATAAAGGTTACCAATGGTGTGGTGTTCGCAGTGGTCTTAGCCTCCAATTTTCTGTTGCAGAACAGTGTAACACTTTTGTTCAGAATCAGGTACTACTTCTTCAGACCTAATAGTCCCAATGCATCTCAGCCCTGGTCTTTAACGATCACTTGGCTGAAGAAAATATTCATTCTGAATTTGAGGAAAATTACTTAGCATTTTTGCTGTGTTGCAAAGTCAAGATGGTTTCAAAAATTCTACCAAATCACAAACATATACAAAGTGTTACATGATGTCTGGTCAAACTTCATTAGTTAAACAATAAACGCTACCAATTTTGTGTATCTGGAATCCAGCCAATCTTGAAGCAACTGCAAGAGGGAAGGGAATAAGCAGTCTCCTCTTTTTCCAAGGCCTTTACAAATGCGGTGTGGAATTGCAGCAGTCTTAGCCAGCACTCAAGGGAATATATGTATTGCTGCCAAGTTCTCTACTCAAGAGCAACATACAAAAGAGAAATTATAAAGAAACGTGGAACAGTAGCCCTCCCATGCCCTTGTGCTGATAGCCACTGGCCTGCCACGCTAGAGATCGTTGCTACATGGCTACTCTTTCAAGGGATGTCACACTGCTATGAGGCAAAGTATCTTCTAGTGTTACAGTGGGAGCAGCACTGTAAATGCAACTCATAAAGATTTATGTGAGCCCTTCCAAAAGAAAACAATGATTTTATGCTGGGAAGGTCTTTCAAAACTTCTGAGAGCAAGCCTCAAAACTGTATTAGTCACTGAAGTGCCTCAGTTTCATTGAAGGATAAATGGACTTAGCTAACCAGAAATGTATCTAGTATAAGTATCTTTAACCTACCTATTCACACATTAAAAGGAACAGTACTTTGTTTCTCTCAAATTAAAAACTAACATTAAAAGGCTTTTTAAATCAGTTAAAAGTCCATAGATAACGTCAGTGCTGCCTATAAGTTACTAACTGGAAATAAACCCATGCTCTCATTCTTATCTTTACATTTGAAATACATATTGTATTTCAATGTGTATAAACTAGAACAGAGGCATCATTAGTTTCAATAAGAATGAGACAAAGGTAATCTGATCCTAGTGCTCCTAGCACAGGATCAACAGTGTTGCTAGGCACTGCACGACTATAAGCTCAGCCAGTTACTTCACTTTTTATGATTTAACCTGTTATCAAGAGCTTAGGTCCAGTGTTCTTCATTAAATAACTTGTTATGAACACATTATATTAATTTCTGAAAAACTGTCTTTCTTGTTTTTTAATTCTCATGATGTTATTTCATATCTTCAGACTCCAGTACTATGAAATGTATAAAAAATTCTATTTACTGTTACAGGTTAATTTGCTCAGCCACTTTACATGAGACATATGGTATTAGCATTTGAAGGTCAGAAAACTTTGATTAAGACAAATAATAGAAAAAAGGTTTGACAGGAAATTATTTTACCTCATGTCCCGGTTTGAGCTAAACTTCCTGGTTTGAGCTGAAACTTCCTTGTTTTGAGTTCTGAACGAATAGCAATTATTCCATGCAAGTGTGATGACCCCGCATTTAATTGGTGAAGAGGGTCAGGTGGAATGTTACATCAGGAGCCCTTAAAGCAGAAGGCCGGGGGAGGA
>NW_010433381.1:11044-30019 GCF_000710305.1 Buceros rhinoceros silvestris | reverse complement strand
CCCCCCGCCCCTCCCCACCCCTCAAAAAACCCAACCCCCAACACAAAACCACAGCAGAAACCTTGAAAATGCTTTCCCTTGGTGAATAATTGTCAGTCCATGTACAACTCCCGAAGCTGATGGTACTATGATATTTGGCCCTTTGAGATGGGAATGCCCATCTAGGGGCAACAGAGGCTGCATAAGTGAGAAGCAGAAAGAAGCTGATAGCATGAGGCAGTGGTTAAACCATGTGCATCATTTCATGGTTTCAAGTTGCTAGTACACACTGCGACTCCATGAATTTCTGTAATGCTTGGCTCAAAGGTGTGAAAAGTCCCGGTGTGAAAAGCATTGCTTGAGTCCAATACCTCTGTTCTGGGCTGATTTCTCACAAAAATACAAAATGTTTTTTCACCGTGTATTTTGTGTATTTTGGTTTTCTTGTGGTGTTTTCCCCTCCCTCTGTTTAGAAATATGTGTTATTTGGAATGATAGCCCACTCTGTAGGTTAGCTTCTCATTGCACATAGATTGAAATACTCTGAACTCAAGACACTTGACTGATGAACTGAATAATTTTTCTAATACAGGAGTTCAAAATACTGTAGAAGTGGGAAAAATAGGAGGGAGGCTAAGTGCAAATAGTAGGGAAGGGTCTGGCTTTATTCAGATTTTGCCTTTGACTTGAAGAATAACTTTAAATTACATTTTCAAGTTTTTCTCCTGAATTTTGTATGCTTCAAACTTGTACTTGAACTGCAAATTGAAGTTCTCATCTACTTTAGTCCAGGAGCTGGAGTTAAAGCATCTTATCAAATATTAGTAGCCACACAGTGCCTTCAACAATGTGGTTTTTGGTAACAGTGCTGCTAAGTTAATATTCAGCATCACGTTTTCCCTTTCACCTCCTGGAAGTGACATTAGAAGGAATCCTGGGAAGATTGGCTGCATTGGCAAACAGAACCCACCTTATTAAATCTATTTTAAATCCTCATTTGATAAACTTAAATCTGACTCATAGATTTTATCTTTCCCTCAAGAGGTTATTGAATATACTAGGTAAAATAAAAGACAGAAATGCTCATATAGTAATGCATGCATTAGTGATTTAGGACTTGATTTTTAGCCCAACTAGCATACATACTATTAAGGACTATAGACTTTTTCTAAGCCAGATGGTTAGTCTTTTTTCAAAATTAGGAATGAAAGAATTTCTGTCACTATTTTCTTTTTACCAAAAAAAAATAATGGCACCATAATAGCTGTCAGTTCTGTAATGCAGGTGCACTGTATTAAAGAGCCATCATTTTTTTTTTAAGGCCAGATGTGGAGGTGTTCTTGCTCCCCCAACTCTTGCAGGCTTTGCTTTTGCCATTACCTGCTAAATCTCAGGTTTTGGACTCTGTTCTCATGAGTAACAGTTGGTGACATCAAGGACATAAGCAGCAAAGGAAAAGGTCTTCCCTCACCTGCACTTCCATGCCTGCCATTTCCTTTAGGCTGTCGTAAAGTAATCCCTGAAACTTGAATTCAGGATCTGACAAAAAAACTGCTTGAAAGTCGATGAAAATTTTACCCATTGGCCTCAGTAGATGATAGCGTTCAGAGAAATAATTTTTAAAGATATCAGTAATCACAACAAAAAATTTAAACATACTAACCAAGAGAGAGTCTGATTCAAGTATTTTGCATTTTATGTCTACAGTCAAACAATGGACAACTCTAGATGTAACCATTACTGGGGGAATAAAAGGCAGTATGAACCATTGTGCTGGGCAGTGGTCTTCCTCTGTTCTCATGTGCTTCTCTGTGAGAAGAGAGGCAGTTTCCAGATAGGGACAGGATGGAGATTTGATTTTATTCTCTGAAGAGTCTTTCTGATGTCAGACTATAGCTGTATGCACTCTGCAGAATCAGTTATTGGGTTATGTGTTGTGGGATGGAGATGGTAGATCTTTCAGAAGGGAATCATTTGGGTCAAAAAAGAACAATCAAGAAGCAACCAAGCAGTCTTACGTATAGAGTTTTGTTTGCTTTTTGTTTTCTTTTTTTTCTTAGAGGATGCAAAATGCTTATTTTTCAACTTCCTTGTTTGTTTACGGTAGTTTACAATTCATTAGAGATCCGAAGTCCTTCCCAGAGTTTTGCAATTCTTAATCAATTAGCTCTTATTTGGCAATTAGACTGAAATTTTTATTCTTGGAAAAAAAAAAGTGGGATTTAATGTATTCATTGTGATTTGAAGTGGTAATGAGTTCTCCCTTCAGTTACAAGATACCGGGGTTTTTTTTAGCTAACCAAATCATTAAAAGGTAACAGTTGCATATATTTGGTATTTGTTTTATATAGTGACTCTGGTGTAGTATATAAAATGCAGTAGGAGTATCAGAAAATAATTGCTATCCCTTGAGACAACAGCATTAGAATTTTTCCTTTAATTTTTCCTTTAAAATACACATCAATGTAGACTCTTGTTAATGTAATGTCATCAATGTAGCTCATGTTAAAATTTATGAAATAATTTTACATCTGCTTACTCTTACAGTTAGTCATCCCTTCACAGAAGGCCGTATATTTCCACTGGCTTCATAGGAAGAAAAGTTCTGTTAGTTTTGTCATGTATTAGAATCTCCACAAAAATAGTGTATGGGTTTACTTTTAATGTTTTGGCACTGAAAATAATACAAGTAGTACTAAATATAAAGAGAATTATCTTTAGCGTCTGTATTATCTCAGCATTTTTAATTTCAAAACTGAATTTTTCAGGGCACATGGTTCATTAATGCGCTTTTAGTGACTCTTACTGATGATGCAGTTTGTAAAGTTATTGTAAAGTGAAATTACAGTAAATGTGACCTAACTTTGCTGTTCTGCAAAATCTGTAACAAAGTGACTAGCAAATTAAGTGACTTCATCCACCTGTGAAATATTTCAAGGTCAAAACTTTATTGGCTACAAGATTTCTAACTAAAAAGACAGAGGATGACAGTACTTACAGTTTGGTAATGTTCGCTTACTGAGCGTGAAATGAAATTTAGCGGTGCAGCATGTCTACATTTGTAAATTTATTGTGGTTGTTTAGACTTCTTAGAAAATGAAATGTCAAGCTATCACCCTCAGCTTCCAGAATGTGATCTTCAGGTCCAACAAAAAAGTTCACTTCCTCCCCTTCCCCTCCCCCCATTTAAATGAGTGGGAGATTACTTTCACTACAGTTACGTTTTTCTGAAGTAACACAAAACCTGTGGCACAACTGCATTTGAAGTTAGGATGGGGCAATAGAAGTGCAGCTGCCAGAGTCTGTTGCAGGCACTGGTCATTATGAAAGCACTCGCTACCGCTGGGCATCATGTTCAGTTCAGTGGGGCAGTGTGTGAGGTTAAGTGCACAGAAGATTTGTAGCTTGAGATCCTATATTCCAGAGTGTAAAAAAGCTGTGATCTCCACATGAATAGGTTGTGCATGGAATGATTTACAGGCAAACCGATTTCAAGAGTAGAGAGTAGTATGGTAAATTAGGAATACCTGAAACACCTTTTTTTACGGGGTTAAACTCAGACCTAAGATGTGGTTTTTTCAAGGATAAAGAATAATGGCAAATTCCAAAATAGTTTATTAAAGAATCTGAAATTGTCAGTCAATACTGTGTGATACTCTGCACAGCATGTTCTAAAACCAGAGAGAGTGCATGAGCATGTCTACAGAGCTGTTTGGTGCTTCTGAGCAAAATTTTAATGGCTGAGTAATCAAAATACCAGTAATTAGCAAGTCATTTTGTAAAATACACTTTCAGTCTGCATTTTAATCTTTTAGAACTGTTGTCTGTAGATATATATTGAGCATCTAAAACAGTAGAAAATGCTTTTCAACTGGGATATCTGCAATTAGTAACAAAACTCTTTAGGATAGTGAAGTTAGCTGTGTCAGTTTTGTATTCTGGCTGATAATTATTTATCTGGTCTATTCCTTAATTTTATCTCTTATCATTTGGTTACCATTGGCAAAAACTGAAGTCTGGGTAGATTGGTCCCTTGCACCTTGAGGTGATTAATTACGAGCTCTGCCACTTCTTGTATGCATTAGGAAATACAGAAATTGCTCTGAGTAGTGTATTCATCTTGTGTGGCTTTCCTAATTAACGAAGATATGCTATATTGTTTCTTGATATGCACGTTTAGTCAGGGGAACAAAACCTCCATTAGTTCCTGTAGCAGATTTCTGCAACATAATCTGTAGACCGAGAAAGAAACACCACCTAACAATATGGATCTGCTTGGAGAGAACTGGTAAGAGTGTGACAGTGAAAATGTGTGTTGAAATGTGTGTTAAAGTGGATGCGTTAGGGATGGCTTTCTGGGAACATCTTGACAAGCATTTGTATTAACCGATGACGAGGAGAGGAATGAAGTAAATCCAGAAGTACAAAGCATCATCAAAGGGAAGTTTGAAAAATGAGGCTATTTTGTCTCTGCGAAGTGCTGTAGAATGCAAGTTCAAAGTACTCTTTTGTTTGGGAACTATCAACTTTGAAAGAAAAGAAACCTCAATAATACTATCACTTCTGGAGTGTCTGCTAAGGTCAATGATCTCATAGTCTTTTACCATCAAAAACAGGAGTATTTGTTCTACCCTGTATCATTACCCTATGAAGGGTGCAACACTGAACAAGTTATCAGTCTGTTTAGTCTCACAATTTTATATGGTAAAGCTGTTATTGTAAGAGTGACTCTCCGGTAGAAAATGTCAAAACTCGTGACAAAAGTGGATGAGTTTGACAAGCCTAAGATGTAATGTAATTTTTTTTTGCCTCTTAACATTCAAAACCAGGAACACTGCTCTCCTGGAGGATAACTAAGCAGACAGTTTTAAAGTCTCTGTATTTGCTTTGTCTGTATTTCTTTGTAACCTCTTAGCAATAGCATAAAGTAGATTTTATCTTTTTTTTTTTCCTGGATGGAAGAAGATGGACTTGCACTAGGAAACAAATTACAATCTGAACTGCAGAACCTGCTCTGTGCCCTTGGGATGGGGACAGAGGGGAAGTCAAACCTCATCCATAAGGAGGTGTCAGCAGCTCTCATTTCCCAAACTGCTTCTTGGCGTGAGGGAGATGAAGTACCACACTAATGTTCAATGGGCCTTGCTATTGTACCGAGAGCTTGTGGATAGAAACTGCGATCCTTCAGTTTTGTGGACATGTAATACTTGGGCCTCATTAATGTGAGGTTACATGTGAAGTTGTCCTTTTGCCTTTCAAGTCTGTGTTCTTTTTACTTGGTATGCTTTGCAGTTTCAGATTGTGCAAGGACAGCTGTAATTACTTAAAACTCAGGATTTAAAAAAAATAAGGGCACAACTGGGTGTGGAGTGTATTTAGTAAGAAGGAGAATTAATCCATCTGAACAACTGGATTTTTCATTCCCGTCATGTTGACCTGTGCCTCTTGGGCAGTGGACTCCAGATGGGTGGTTTAATTTGCATATATATTTGCATAGTTTTAATTGTAAATTCACATAATCATAATGAAGAATTTGGTTGTAGTTGTCTTTTCTTGGCTGTTGCGCAGAATCGTCTCCTTGTCAGAGCTCACCTACGATAAAACCTTTCTATTTATCCACCGTATCTTGACCCTGATAAAACGTACAGGGCTTGGGAAACAAATCTCCTTCTGGATGCTTGTGTTTTTTCCCAGAGGGGCTTTTTCATTTCTCCCGTTTCCTAGTTGCAGTCTTTCCTGTCAGCTTGCTTTCTTGTTGCCTATCCTTTATTACTTCTAACTGCTCCCTCAATTTATTAAACAAATTACAAAAGTTTATTTTTGCAATAATTCTTTCATCAGAGAAGTGCACAAGACATGACTGGTGGATGATTTCAGTAATGAAATGTAACAAGGTTTTCACTGCTCCCGAACTGCCGGTATTAAGTATTAGTAAGAGAAGAGGTGGAACACCTATCATGGTGCTACTGGGAAGTACAGACACCCACAAAGGGTTTGAAAATCTTAATCTTTCATATATCTCTGATACGGAGAATTGATACCGGACAGAAGATGAGCAGAGAGGAGCATTTATATGAAATGGCACATGGAGGTTGCTGTTTCTAGTGTTCTGTGTCATGCTGGTCCTTTGGGTTTTAAGATGAAACCTCTTTAATGCCCATGGAAGTAGGGTGGGATACTGTATAGGAATACCTGTCTGTGTGTGTTCTTAGAGCTCACTGCCCATTGAGGCTGTGGCCACAGATGGTGGGGGGGAGTCTCAATGAGTAGGATAGGATGCAGCTATGGGAAGATGACCAGGAGGCTTTTCCGCAACCATTTTAGCTAATCTCATGGTATAGAAGAAGCTAAATCCACTTCATGTCACATAGTAAAAAGCCTCTTACGTAAACTTGCACATAGAAAGAGATGTTCAGTGATGGATTCTCCTGCAGCCTACCTTAAATCTCACACATCCCGTTCAGGTCTTCCACTGTCAGCTGGGAAATCCCACCTGCCTCAACCTTTTTTGATGGCACCCTGTAGCTCCTGTAGTATACGGTATGCAGCCTAAGAAAATATTTTGATGGTTTCTTGCAAGAACTTCATTAATATATTTGGTAGGTATTTTTGTTCTAGTGAACTGTAATTTCATTAATTATGCTTTCTTTCCAGTGCTCTGTGCACATTTTAATTATGGTTAGAATTGAAATGTGCAGGTTTTGAAGGTTTGAAAATTAGGGAAATGCAGTGTTTTTTACTCAGTGAGGAGTAAAAACCATCTGCATATTCCAAACCACTTCTCCATATGTATTTCATAGTTGATTTGAGATACACTTTGTGCATAAAACGACACAGTATGCAAAATCTTGGTAGTGTTCCCTCTAGCCATTTGCTCCATTTCTTTAGAAAGATGAAAACACCTTTATTTCAGACTTCTCAAAGAATTATGTTCTAGTTTTAGTTTTTTAAAATATCAGTCTACCACTTGAGACCTCGAGGGGGTTTAAATATGGTTAGAATAGCATTCTGGTTAGCTTTTCTTGTAGAACGGTTATTGGTGTCACAAAATATTGAGCAAACTCCAACTTTTTTTGTACTTAATTTTACCTAAGCTGTAATTCCTTGGTGGTGGTCAAGTTAACATTTGTTTCAGCATATTTGTGTATTCTATCTAATTAGTCACTTATTTAAAGCCAAACAGGCTAGAAAGAGAGAAGAAAAATAGAATGTATGCAAACTGCTTCAGCTGAATTGAAGGGGAAAAAAAAAAGCTTCTTTTCCCCGAAGCATACATTCTGCATGAAATTCAACTTGACAAGTGACCCTTTCATAACCGTGCTACAAAGATTTCTCAGCATTCTCCATATATGAGAATGAGCAAAACCATTGGGAATGATAATACAAAATAATATATATATGAGATAAAATAAAATAAAGAATTCCTCCAAATGTTTCCTGGCAGTTGCAAGTCTCCCTGTAAAATGTATGTGTTCACTTGTAAAAGAAAAAAAAAGAAGAAACCACACTTGTCAGTTAATTTTCAACTAGATGATAGAAAAGCTGAACTCTGCCTCTTAAGTCTTGCTTTCTTTAATTCAGGAGCAGAAGAAAACAAAGGTCTATGATTGTATGTGAGCAAAAATATCAAGAATGTATGAATGACTTGTGAAAATGTATTGTGTAATGAATTAAAATCAGAGCAAACTGATAATTTAACAGTATATAAAAAGTATCAAATCTTAAAAATAACATTTAGTGGATGAGCAGTATTTTATCATGATCCAGTTCTCATATAGCAGTAGTCCAGCAATAGTGTACTGGGTTTTCTGCCTTTTTTTTTTTCTTCCTGTTGTCAAATGAGAGGGATGTGTAGTTGTAATACTTAGTATGTCCCATGCTTTCAGTGGTCTCTCCAGACATCTTTGGAAACAGCAAAGGACTTGTCTTTAGAAGCTTGCTTCAGGTGGTAGGTAGGTACCTCAAGGTGTGATGGTGGGATGCTAGTTTCTTGTCACACACAGTATTGACTTTGTACACAACACTGCCTCTGCAGTATGGACCGTATGTTCTTATAGGGCTTAATAGATTGTAAATTATGGACGTTTGATAATTTTTTGATTGATAAGCTCATATTTTACACCAAGATATTCAGGGCAAATTTTGAGTGGAAAATTGCATCCTTAAGCAATTATGGCATATAAACAAACATCTCCTCGTGAAAAACTAGGTTGGGCGAGATGATACGATACAGTGAATAGGAGGAATAGGTCCTTTACCTGTTACTGCTGGTCTTCAGAAACAACAGCAGAGTATCGTAGACATCCCTCAGTTGAAAGAGCTGGAGAAGAAATGGTTTGTTCTTCCCTTTTGAGATTTGCCATATCTTGTTTAGGGGCTTTAGGGAGGAGGGAAAAGAACTGTGTTCTCAGTTCAGCCAGCCTCCAAGAACTGTTGATATTCATCTTAAGTGTTGTATTATGCATTTATAATTTTGTGGCTGCCTTTTTTTTTTAATCTGAGAGCATAACCTGAAGCAGGTAGGTCTCTGTGGCTGTCATGGTGTGCTCTCTTGTACGGTTACCTACAACTTGGGAGTGTTGCTTCTGCCAGAAGCTTTTGGGGCTGCCTAGAGAAACAGGGGGAGACGCAGGAAGGGTGTGTTTTTCTTTTAAACACTGAAACATGCTAATGAACAGGATGCAAAATACCTGCTTAGAACTGTTAATATTTGTGGCAGTTCCATTCTGTATTTATGATAGAAGACATTAGAGAGGCTTGCTTCTCACACAGGCACTGGTTTCAAAGCATCGTGTTTGCAAGCCCACTCAGATAGAAATCCTTATTAAATATTTACTGCCTTAGTGGTTTATCTTTGGATACCAAAATGTTTTTCCTACTGTTTTCCAAAAATACTAGAAGTAGTACTGTAGGAAATATCTATGTCACCTGTTAAAGTTTACCTCAATAACTGCATAGTTAATTTTGTGCAAGCAAAATGTTAAATGTAGGTATTCAACTTGATCAGGGACCTAATCTTTGCTGTGAGTACAGAGACAAGTTAAAGGTTAAATGCTGACATCAGTCTTCTAGAGAATTATCTATGGCTGCAAAATTTATGTCTCAGCTCAACTATTTGGAAAGGACAGTGTCTTAATGGTGTATTTGTTTTATTACTGCCATGAAGTCTTTTCCAGTAAGTTACTGACCTGAGACAGATGCAGTTTGATGGAGCTTCTTCTTAACTTAAACAAATTAGTTATCAGAATGGAGAACAGAAGTATTATCTAATTGGTGTCACTTGGCAAAACTTTTGTTGTGCATATAATTCTGGAAACAGCATGACAATCCTTTCTTCTTCTAAGGAAGCCTCATTGGAAATGGCAATAGAACAATTGCTTTGTTTGGAGTAAGCGTATTCATGGAGAAAGGATGAGCCAAAGAGCTTGAGACCTATTTACATTACAACTTCTGTTGTGGAATTATAACACCAGAAAATTGATTCTCCAAATTCTAGTTCAGAGAGAGCTTCAGAGTATCAACTGACACCTAATTTTATGCCCTCTGGGTGTAATTATCCTATTCTCTTTGTCATTAAGGGATGAAACTCACTGTCATCTCTGATGTTTTGTTTTAAAAATGTGAAAGCTAATGTTTCTTTCTCTGCTCCTCCCATAAAATCAATATGTCTCTCTGGAGCTGTGGCATGCCTCTATTATGTTTCTGCTTTTTTATTCCTTTTCAAACAGAAGGTTCCAAGAGCCACATTCATTTCCAGAAAGGCATGAGTAGTTCATCACAAGAATCTGCAGAAGGATGAATCCTCACCTATGGGAAAGCAGTAGTTAACTGTTTGAGGTTTTTACACTAAACTGTGTTTGTGAAACTGAATTATCTGCTTATACCTTTGAAAGTAGGACTATGATAAAATATTTACACGTATGGTGTAAGCAGTAGCTAATGAATGTCTCCAGTGTTCTCTGCAAAGCAGTAAAGGTACTATGTAATGCATATGAAACATAAGTTTTGTTCAGAAATCTTATTAGTCTAGTAAAAACTTAACACTCTGACTCATTAACGTATAACAGAGTTGCCTGCAATTAAGGTATTTCCTTCTCTTTAAATTGCCCTGAATACCAGAATATGTTAGGGTGGGGAAAATCCTATCAAAAGTTCAGCTTCTTCTGTGTTTAAAAATAAAATCTAAAAAATGCTGAAGTTGTTTGTCTCTGCTGTTTGCATTCCTGTAAAAGGAAGGGGTGAATAATTTACACGCTGGCAAGACTTGTTAGCTTGTGGGGCAGAAACTGTGGCTTGCTTCTGCACCTTCGGTGTGGGAGACGTTAGTAGCTGGTGGGATACAGTGAAGAGCAGCACAGCTTCAACCTCCTGTGCTTATCCAAGGAGTGCTTGCGTTTCTCCTTAACTCTTTTGTACTTTACATACAAGACAGGTGGGAGCTGTTACTGTGAGCACTGACCAATAATACCACTGTTTTTTTTCTGCTTAGCTGTATATGTACATGATGCACCTCATGAACATGGGGAGAGAAAGGAAGGTCCATTGCACAAGGTAATGACACACTTCCCAAAGCTCAAAATTCAACCAAGTTTCGATCTGTTATCTCTAGAATATAGGCAGGCAGGCAGGCAGTGTGCTACATCTGGTGCTTATGGTGCTAGCCGAGATCCTTTGGTTGTTCGCTTGTCAGCTTATTTGCTCTGTTGGACTTGTTGTGGAAAGGACAGAAGTCTCCCTGGGGTGTGCTGAGGGAAGCCACTTCTCCAGAGGAAGCTTCTGCTGCAACAGCCTGTTGAGCAACAGAGATGCTGGAGAAAGTATTTACTGGATGAAAGCTAAGTGTCAGGTTTATTTTAAGCTCTTAGTCAGAGGAATGTTTAAAAGCAAGAAAGTTTTACAATTTCTTTTTAAAAGTAGCTGTATCATTTTGAATTGAACTTTATAATTTAACTTTATGGAACGGTGTTGGCTGCAAGATTCGTGTCTTCAAGATGAGTGTTTCTGACACCTACAAATAACTTCTTGCGCATCAGTCAGGGAGAGTGCTCTACAGGAGCAGATATATCATCAAAGCAGTATTTCCGTCTGAAAAGAGAGTGCTGCCTCTGCTGTAGGCTAAGTCTTCGGTTTTCATGTTTCATGATACTAATGTTATGTTTTTGCGGCTTGGTGGCTGAGCACAGAAGAGACACATGAATCAAAATCTTCAGGACATGCAGTGATCCCTTGAAGATCCATATAAAAAGTTTTACTGGGTTTTTAATTTTTGGTGCTATGCCTGTAATAATCCTCTAAGGTCTTTACCCATTGAAAGCTGTGTGATAAAACCAGATTTGTAATAAAACACAACCTCCTCATAGAAGTTACACTAAAAATAATTCCTATAGTGCCCTTGGGGTGTTCATCAGCTGGTGACAGTGGCTGCATTTTCACAGTGGAAAAGCAGGAGCTGCTAAGGTCAAGGAGGATGAGTCTGTGTTCCTGTGGGGAGTTTTGTCGGAGCATCCAGGGTCTTTTGAGCTTTTATGGGTAAAATGGGTGTGGTTTTGTGACGCTATTGTTTTAAAATACCCAGGAAGCTGGAACAAGCCCAAAAGAGTTCCAGTGACTGCCTTCAGTGTGCGCTTGATCTAGGACCCTCAGATAGCGGGTCTACCTGACCTCCACTAATAAGTTGTTACGTGTTTCAAAACTAGGAAATCCCAACTCGGTTTTGATCAATCAATCTCTGCATACTTCTGTTGAAACAGTGATAAACTGCAATCCTGGCTTTTGCGTTCTGCTTCTTTTACGCTTTTAAAAACACTGCCCTGGTTTGCTCGCTGCAAAATGACTCACTGAAATGTCTGCATCACCAGAAACTAATCTCACTGCATCCCTCTGCATGCTCTTCATTCTCCAGATGATGATCCTGTAAAATCTGTTTTACAGGAAGACTCTGTCTTCCTTATGCTCAAAATGCCGTCTCCTGCAAGCATGGATGCAGGTAACTGTGTTCAGCACATGGTTTGACTGAGGCAACTTACTGATGTCCTGCTGGACTGAACACCTCAATTAGCTTATGGGAGCCTGGTTACAAAAAAACACCCCTGTAGTGGATATCAGTGTGGTAGGATTTGAACAGGCACTGCTTTTGTTCTTGTGCAGGAGGGAAACTTCATTGAAACATGGATAAAATTCCAGTCTTATCTTAGGGAATTCATGTGGGATTCAGGCACGTAGCCAGAGAAGAGAGCCAGCGTCTTTTCAGGCTTTTTGCTCCTGTTGTCTTGTGTAAAGCATAGCCTGTCATAGCTTTATTTTAAAGTTTTTAAAACTCTGCTGGGATTTTAAATGACTGTCATTGTGATATGCTTGTGATGTCGCTTCCTTTGTTTGACTATTGCTATATAGCCTGGCCAGCTCTATAGGAGACCTGTCTGTAGAGTGCCTTTTAATGTTTAGATCTAGCAGTGATTAGAATATACTAATGCCCAGTGGGTATATGTGTCATTTTTTTAACAGCTGCCGAGCTTTCTCCCTGCTGCTCCAATTAACACATTCAGCACACGCTTGCCGGTGAGTGGGCTGTGTGTATGGATTAAACCACTTTGCTATTTATTCATTCAGCATATGTGATGCCAGAAATGGATCGTCATGTTTCCTCTTTTTACAACAAATGAAACCAAGTGGTCTCCTGAGCCTGCGCCCAGATAAATACAAGGGCAGCATTTAACTGGCAAATGAAAACCTGCTTTGCCTTGAGATATGGTTCAGTCCATTGACTAACATCTATCCCCGCCTCCCAGCCCCTCTTCAAATGATGGAGACACAGGATAGGGAGCTCTCAGTGCTGGGCTTCCCCTTGCTGGCAGGCAGGTCTTTTCAACTTTGTCCTCTGCCATTTAATAACTGCTTGAAATTCTGACTTTCTTCTTTTGCTTCAATGTTTTCCTCTTTTGTCTATGTTCATGTTAAAATAGTCCAGTCAGTAATTTTATAAAGTGCAGTCCACTCTCCTTTTGTTTTTTTAAAGGGAAAACAATACGCTTCCTAGTCACAGGGAATAAGGGAGGGGTTTTTTAATGATACTGGAGTGGTTGGTCAGAGGCCGCAGCTTTGCTCTGGTGCTCGCTGTTGGTTCATGCCGGGACAGCTCTTTGTGAAGCAGAGGGTGAAGGGGGCTGCTGAGGAAGGAGATGGAGCGCTTCTTGGGCTTCGTCAAGCAGATAAGAAGATCAAGAAGAAGAAAAGGCAAAAAGTACCGGCCAGAGGAGGATTACCATGAGGGCTATGAGGATGTCTACTATTATGCCTCAGAGCATTTTCGAAGTAAGTATTTTGCATAACCTCGTTTTCCTTGGCTGTGATAAATGTTATGCTTTTAAGATGTTTAAAAACCTTAAACTGAAAAAAAAACCAAAACCAAACCCCCAAAACCCCACAAACCAACAACTCCCCTGGAAACAATATTGTTCCCTTGCTTAGAACCTAAGCCTCATGCAACTGTTAAATTGTTGGTTCCTGTAAGGGCTTTATCTGGCTGTGACTGCTGATGAACAATACAAAGCAGCTGAAGTGGCAGGGCAGCTCTCAAAGTAAGCGGGGTCTGTCTGCAAACCCGGGTAAGATTTCAGGTGCACTTAATTGAGTCTGACTGCTGGAAACCTTGCCGTTAGAACACTTTGTGTTGGGAAGCGATAGGATGGCAGTAGCCCTTGTGGAGTGCCTTCGGAAAGCCACACGCCTATTTTTAAAGCACTATAAAGGCAGTGAGAACTCATTTGTAAGTTGGAGTTGATGATTAATGTTTGTTATCAAGGGAGAGTCAGTGCTCTGAGCCTCTGCTGTGACCTGGTCTTTTCAGTAGTGAGTAACTCAAGTGGGCTGCTTCCTCTCTGCGGGTCCAGGACCACTCATGTAGAATTAAGTGGTGGGTTTTGTTTGCTTGTGCTCACGTGACAGCAGCAGGTCGCCCAAAACCAAAATAAACTGCCTGCTCGGAAGTCCCTGTGCAAACTGTGTGCGGTTCCCTGCAGCTCATTAGCGTTTGTCCTCTGTACCTGTGAGGCTTCAGAGCTGCCTTGGGCTTCTCTGAGAGGAGGGGATGTGCCCAGAGGTGCCCGTGGGGGGGAGGGGGGGAGAAACTGCACTCAGCCCCTTCCCTGGGGTATTGTGCAGTGCTTTTAGGGTGAGGTTTTGGCAGTAGAATCAGTCATGCACAGCAATTACCTCTTAAAAAGGTTTCTGCTGTTCTGGCTGGTGGTTTGGGAGCTTTGCAGTGAAGCTGTGCCTTGTGTTGAGCAGATGAAGTTTGATGTACTTTTTTTGTTCTTCTATACTGTGTGAGTAGCTGTTGGTATCTTTTTGCATCGTTTGGCTTCATTTCCACTTTGCTGAAATAAATCTTAATAACCTTACATTTGTTTTAAGCCACAACAGCGAATGTGATTGTGCCTTCCAGCACTAGAGTACTCCTCTACTGTGGAAAATTAGGAAACCAGAGATTCTTTTCTTGGTTTTCTCCCACTGCACCTTGCTTGCCTATCTCCAGATGTAAACCACTGTAGGGTGTTTGGTTGTTTACCTTAAAACAATGTTGATCTCTTTCCATTTTTAAGAAAATTTAAAATGCTGATAATCTTCTCATTTAACTATGTTATTAAGATGGAGTTATAAGAAAAAGACATATTTTGGGGTCAGTGCAATGGTAACAGAAAACATTGACATGAAATCATCTACATAAGGACTAGAAATTTTAAATTTACTTAGCACTGAAAAATGTGGAAGTGATATGTTAGTGAAAGCACATAACTTTTTCTTGCTTTAATATGTAAATCAAAGGAATGTGTCAAAGCAGTATGTCAAAATATTTCCCTAGCTGGTTGTTATTGTTGAAGGTCTTTTAAATATGAAAACAAAACCCCTCCAAAACCTGTCACATGTAATAAAGATTTCTTGAATGCTGATTAATAAATTATTAACTCTTGACTTAATGTAAGAGACTAAGATTGAGCCAAATATCTAATAGGTTTTTCCTTTTATTCTATTTAGAAAATAAGAGGATAGTACACACTTCAGCCTGTGGAGGTCATAAGTATTTCAAACTGGATAAATCTGTCAGATTTTGAAGTGGTGTTTGCAACAGTGATCACAACACTCAGACTGAATGTCAAAATAGCGCAGAGTCCTATGGAGTTGGATGCACAAGGAGTTCACAACTTCTCGCGCTTAATTAAACCAAGTATGTCACAGGAGGTTTGGAGCTCTGGAGTCTTTACTGACATACCACAACAAACACAATTGCTCCTCAAGTGCTTCTTTTGTCTGGTCTTTCCGTGTGCTGTATGTGTCACTGTTTTGGTTGGATAGATGCGGTAGCTGCTTAAAGCAACATAGAAAATGTGAAAAGAAGCTGCTGGTGCTAGTATAAATGTTCTTTTGAAATTTAATTTCTTGTAATGGGGACGATGAAATGTTTCATATTTAATTTAATTATGGTCTGTTGTTTTGCTGTTTATAGAGCAAATTTAGAGTAATTGGAGAGCTTCTAATAGGCATTGCCTCTGCATTCTTACCTTTAGAAGAATGTGTCCTTGAGAGGAAGATCATAGTTATTGGTTTGATTTTCAGAATATCAGAGCTTACTGTTTGTTCAGCTGAACAGAGCTTGAGCTTTTTTAAATTTATTTCCTCTCCCTGCATTGTTTTCCATCCCTTCTCTGTAGTTTATGAGTTATATATCCAGTTAGCCAGTGCATTTGAAGATTGTCTGAGCCAATCACTTTATGAGCTTGTTACTCTCTCTTGCCCCCATTTGTAGTATTGCTTAGAGTGTTGTGTGCAGGCAGAACTAATGGAAAAATGCAGAAACTACATTAGAATAACTAAAGGATCAAACAGAAAGAAAACAAAGTTAAAAATAGAATAGGCCTCTGGGAATCACAGGAAAAAGGTGACTTTAGTTTGTCCTCAGCCAGCTGTGCCTGGATATTGGGATATTGTAGCTTCTGCTATTAGGTATACTGTCTTTACTCCTCTGGAGCTGTGTTGTGGAAGACCACATTAGCTGTGATATTGGGACACAGCTGGATGAAAGGAAGTTGTCTATAAATCCCTAGCTCCCAGCTCTCAAGTCATATGTCTTTTTGCTTGGACTTTTCATCAATTTGGGTTCAGTTAAATGGGTATCCTTGTTTTGACATGCAACCACAGCTCTCCTAGCTTTCTAAAGAGTCTTTTTCCGTGCTACATAATGCTGGAATAACTAAATGTCATGGTTTAACCCCAGCCAACAACTAAGCCCCACACAGCTGCTCGCTCACTCACCCTGGTGGGATGGAGAGAGAATCAGAATGCTAAAAGTGAGAAAACTCGTGGATTTAGATAAAGACAGTTTAATAAGTAAAGCAAAAGCTGTGCATGCAAGCAAAGCAAAACAAGGATTTCATTCACAACTTCCCATGGGCAGGCAGGTGTTCAGCCATCTCTAGGAAAGCAGGGCTCCATCACACATGACAGTTATTGGGGAAGACAAATGCCGTCACTCTGAATATGCCTCCCCCTTCCCTCTTCTTACCCCAGCTTTACATCCTGAGCATGATGTCATACGGTATGGGATATTCCTTTGGTCAGTTGGGGTCAGCTGTCCTAGCTGTGTCACCTCCCAGCTTCCAGTGGACCCCCAGTCTACTCACTGGTGAGAAGCAGAAAAGGCCTTGATTCTAAGTGCTGCTAGCAGTAATGAAAAGATTTCTGTATTATCAACACCGGTTTCATCTCAGAGAAAAAACATAGCCCCGTACTATGAGGAAAACTGACTCTATCCCCGGCAAAATCAGTGCACTAAAATAATAATTTTTATGTACAAATACCTATTGACATTAGTAGTGCAGGTGTCATACTCATTTTGGTGACACTTTGCCATGTGAACATAATGGGTGATGAAATTGCTACCCAGCCTACTCAGACAAGTTGTTGCTTATTGCATAAAATGCTTTAAAAACCTTTATGTTTATCTTGCACAGCGTTAGGGGACTGCCATTCAACCTGTTCCTTTTGATGAGGCTTTTCATGAAAAAGATCCTTGCTATATTATTACCATAGCAAATAAGACTGATAGCAAACATCAGGAATGCTGTGTGGCAGAGAATGCTCCCCAAAATTACATCTGTCCTTATGCTGATTTCACAGTGTTTTGCCAAGACCTTTGAGTTTCAGCCTGGTCTCGAGCACAAAGGTGGTTTTGGAACTCAGCCTGATTTGGTCACTGCTGACCAAAACAATCACAAACCCCTTCTTCCCCCACCCAGGGTTATGTATTTTATTTAGCAAAACATTTAGAAGGCTTTGGGTTTCTTCCAAACAATTTTGGAATCTTGTAGGTTGCACAAAACATGGTTGTCTCAATTTGCCCGTGCAGGTCCAAAGGGCATTGCTGTGAAAGCTTACTGATAAATTTTGTCTTGCATTACTTCTGGTTTCTGTCATCAATCTCCTCCTGAAAGGTACTGTTTTCATTGGTGGTTCTTCTTTTGTTGGTCCTCACAACATGATGTCAGCAGCAAAGTCCATTGGCATAAAGATTTCCTGTGTTGATGCAATGAAAATATTAAAGAATTATGCAGAAAATGTTTAAAGAATTCTACTAGTAAGCTTCCACTAACCCAAAAGGTCTCATTTATTTAGCCAGACTTTAAAAAGTTCTGTTCAGTCATTCAGAGTCCCATGAATAACTTTTTCTATCCCTTATGAAGGCCTAGTATATGTTGTTTTACAAGAGCGTGGGTACGATAGACAAAGTATTCTTCCATAGTGTATCTGCATGGAAGTCAAGCGTCATTTTTCTCTGTGATGCCCTTTATTAATTCTTCCACAATTCTTGTCTGAGAATCATTTTATTCCTTGGTTTTAGGACAATCAATTTCTTTGAATTTGCCTCCAAAATGCACGTGACAATCTTTCCCTTTTTTCCATTAATTGTCTCATCTCTCTTTCTGTGTCATCACTGGAATGTAAAATAAGGTATTTGACTCCTAGTCTAGCAACTCAGCCAAAAAAGAAAAACCAAAAGTTTCCTCTAACTCAGAGTTTAAAATGTCCTCTTTGTTGACTGAAATCTGGGAATAATTAGTTAAAATGAATATTGGATATCTGATATGTTGTCTGGGATGACGTCCTCTGCTTGGGCGTTACTCTCCAGCACGACTCAGTGTTATGGTGCAGAAACTCACTCAGCTGCCAAAATCCTACTAAAAATGTCTTTGCATTTTATACCCTGGGTAGCTTTAAAGCTGTGTTAAATAATGATAAAAGACTTGCTACTGAAATAGCTCTAAGACCAAACGCTTAGGGAAGTAATATGCTTATGGTTTCTTTATGCTACGGTCAGTAGCAGCATCACTCTTGTCAAGATTTTCTCCATTTTGTAAATTAGTACAAATAGTTCTCGTGTGCGGCAGTCTCATAGATTTGATTTGCGTTGTAAAAGAGTTAATGGTTTTATGAGTAATGCGGTGACAAGGGCGCTGAATATCTCCCTCTCAGGTTGCAGAGATGTCGGTTGATCTTAAGGGTGAGGAATGCAGGACAACCACTTTTCCTTTTACAAAGAGTGTGTGTTGCTAGTCTACAGTTTAATTGGATGTGTGTGTGCGTGTCTGGGGGCATGAGGGGTTTTCTCCTCCCATCACAGATCTTGTCATATCAGTGCAGAAAAAAAATCTCAGCTTTCATTGAAACTAAAGAGAATACATTTGTGCAGCCTACAAGAAAAAAAGCTTGGTAACCTGAACAGGGAATTTGGCAGGCCTTGAAAACACAACAAAAATAATCTTTTTAAAAAATAATTAAAATTTATTAAAGCCTCTTATTTATGTCTCCTTAATGACTGTTTCATGATTGTTGGACCCTGGAGATTTTCATTAATAGATTATAGTTCTTCAGTATTTCTGTCTGTTTTTCTGTGAGTCACTTTTTTCCTAAGGTCTGAATAGCCCCAACACCACAAGTTCAGCA
>NW_010433381.1:0-10962 GCF_000710305.1 Buceros rhinoceros silvestris | reverse complement strand
AGCAGGAACAGGATGGCGTGCCCGTGTCCACGGAGACTCTGTGAACACAGGGCTACCATCCAGTGTCAGTTCATAAGCCAGGCACAGTGATAAAGGCAGCAACTGTATTTGAGCTTTACTGCTGAGAGAGATGGTATCCGTTTTTCGAATCAGAGATTTCTGAATGAAGCAAAAGTGGTACCAAGTGACTGTTGATACTACATCCACTGCCAGGCTAAAATGTCCCCTGCACAGATGCCAATTACAACATTTTTCATTTTGGATAAAATTCAGCTGTTTCTGTTGCTTTTTCATCTTCGTGTGTGTTAGATTCTGGTTTATTTAAAACAGTTGTCATTGCATCAAGTGCAGTTTTGTATTTCATGACAACCATCCTCTTGTAAAGTGTCGCTTGACTTCTGATGAACTAGGCGTCTGTTTTGGAGGTAATCCCGTTTATTCACCCTCTTGTTCATCATGGTGGTTGGTGAATGCATCCTTTCTAGAACTCAAGAGGTGGAGTAGAATTATATATTATTCTCATTTTATAGATAGTAAACTAGAAGGAATGGGTTATAAAAAAGCGAATGTTATCAGCTCTGGAGCCTCCTGTGAAATATTTAGGTCTTCCAAGCCTGTAAGAAATATGCATGTATTAAAATCTTATTTTACTCCTTTCCCATTTTATATTAGATAAAAGCATGTAAGTCTTGGGATGGGGCTTGTGTTTGTAGATGTTTAAGCTGTTTGAATAGTGGCTTTAGCTCCATTATGTTGATTATATAAATTCAAGAATAATTAAGTCAGTGTTGTTGCTTGTTGTGCAGTAATGTGATACCCCGTCACAGGGTCTGTCAGTGAGTCACCTGAAGCTGTGGGGTTTCCTGCAGGAATGGAGCGATTCATTTCTTCTAGCCAGGCATGTATATGCTGGCTTTGGTGAAACATTATAATTATACATGAGGCAGGCCACAGAAATTTTATATTTTCTTTTCCCTAAGCAGTGGTGCCACAGCCAGTTTAAGTTTGTTAGCAATAGAATTACTTTTTCAGATTACTCTTTGAGGCTCTTCTACACATGGCACTTAGACTCCTGGGGCAGCGTGAAGCATGGATGGTAAAACATTGCTTTAGAGTTACTTGAGGGAAACCAGCTTATTTAAAGTCTCTGAAATAATGAGACCTGAGTTACATAATTCTTTGCATTAAGTGTAAACACTTCTCCCTGCTAGCAATTACGAGTGTACAATTTCTGTGCTACTTTTCTTTCATTTACTTTCTGGTCCTATCCTTTACTGAATAATTCAAGATCCTGATTGTCTGTGCTAAAGGAAGGTATTTGTTACAGGACTTCCTCCTCTTTTAGTGTCCGCTGGTACAAAGTTGTACCTTCAGTGTTTTAGAGAATTTGGCATCCTTTATATTTTAATATACCTAGAGTATATGATATTCAGGTTCAAACAATGAAATTTAGAGACATCTGGACTTCCTGCTTCCTGAAATGATCTGTAAGGTCATGGTTTTAATCGTGACATTGTCAGTTTACATCATGAACATGTAGTGGTGTGATTATTTTTTTTCCCTTGAATACTGTAAAGTGAATGAAACCTCAGCTTTATGAACTAAGATTAAAGAGAGAGGCAAAAGCAACTACTGAGGTATCAGTTTTAATATTGGCCTTCAGTTCCAATGGAAAACTTAAAACAATGAGTGGAATGAAGAAGAAAATGATATAAGTCCCTTGCTGATGAGATTATAAACATTTTTGAACGATTGTTGATTCTTCAGCAGGGCACACCAGCAGCTATAATTAATCATCAGTATGAATATAAACACCTATATAATACTATAGATAGTATTTGTATAAGGCAAATTTGGTAGACCTCATCATACGTGCAGAAATTCCTAGGTAACTTTGATTTTTTTCAGCAGAAGTGAGCAGAGGTAATGCTGTAGCTGGGTGCAGGAGTCCCTAATGGCTAGACATAACAGCCTGGGCACCCGAATGCTACCAGTTTTGTTCAGAGGATTTTCTAGTTTCCCTTTGAAATCCAGGAAATTATATGCAGTTTAACATGCAAGACTATTGCAGTTCTGAGGATATATACTCCAAATTTAAAAGACAGTAGGACAAAGGGTGCCTACAGAACCTTAATTTGGCCTCGTTTTAATGAATTCTTGATGAAGGACTACCTGCTCATTTTTGCCGTGTTGCTTGGCTGTATTCAGCGTGTGGCACAGGCTGCACCAAGTCCTGGTACAGTGTTGTGCCTGGCCTTCCCACCACCCTTCCCATTGGGACTTATCTCTCGATTCCTTGTCTTGAGAGCTTGAAGTCGCAAACGTCTGGCACAAATTGCTGTAGCATGCTAAGGAAAGCATGGTTGGTTTATATGAAATTTGTATAAGCCTGACTAGTCTCAAAATCCTGCTGTAAGGCATCTCAGGCTGCAACCTTTAATTTGTTGCGTACCTTTGCTCATAATCTCTCTATGCTCTACTTCTCCAACTATGAAATGAGGTTAATGGTACCTTCCCTTCACAGGTATGCTATGAAAGTGAATTAGTGTTTGCTAAGCCCTCATGTGCTACAGAGATGAGCATCATAGAGGAACTCAGGAGGAAATTGATGTCTGTCTGGAGAGAAGGGCTTAAATAGTATGTGGGAACTAAGGCATGGAATTACACTCTGAGCAACGAGTGGAAAACAAGGATTTGAGTAATTTTTCAGGTGGTTAAAATAACTTATTTGGGGCATCAAATGAGACAAGGTCTCATGCAAAAGGTAGGACATGAGGTAATTAAAGACTGTGTTGTAATGCATGTGCAAAAGGAGGCCAAATTGAGGCTTGCTAGGAATTCTCAAATATGGTGCTTGCAATTTGCTGTGTTGAGTGTTTGTGTGTGTGTGTGTGAGAATATGGAGCAGTGATTCCTTGGGTTTTAGCATGCAGTGGGAATTCTATAATAGCAGGTTATGGACATAATGCTTTCTATAAGTGAACCAAAATCTCCTTGATGTTGATGGTGAGTGGTCATAAGAACTGATCACACACATAGCACTTCAGTGCATTTTTTAGTACAGCCCCCATGCTGACTCTGTGGGTGGCTGTGGGACAGAGAAGGGGGGAATCAGGATTACTTTTTGGCTGTCCCTGGGCACTTGAACAGATGGGAAATATTCAAGGAGAACTGTCCTTGGAAGGGTCACTAAGGGAACAGCCAAACTTAACGGGAGCGGCAGGGTGCTAGAGGAGGTGTGAAATCTCACTGCCCTGCAGGAATCTGTGGATGTGGTGGACTTGCTGCTCTGCTCCTCCAGCCCCAGAGAGGAAAGCAAGTATCAGACCCTTCAGACTTGCCTAGCCTGTTCTGTATTCACTAAATGATCTAAAATCTGGAGCCTCCGTGTAAGGCACATGGACACCATGTCTTCTGCATAAAGCTGATGCTGGAGATAGGCTCTCAGAGGTGGTTTTCTAGGTGTCAAGATTAGGCTAGTAGGTGCAGGTCTAGTGCTTGTAAGACCTGTGTGTACATGCTTGCGTGTGGAGTTGAAGAGAACAAAGATGGATGGGAAGAATCTTACAGGACAGTGAGAAATGTCTTTGGACATACTGAAAGCTTAGCTGGACAAGGCTACAAGCACCTTGAGCTGCCCTTTTAGATCCAGCTTCAAAGCTGGTTGTGCTTTGAGCAAGGCACTTGGGCCGGAGGACTTACAGAGAGCCATTCCAACTTCAAATATTATGTGATTTTATGAAAGGGAGCTTTGGTTGGAGAAGGAAGGAGGACTCTGGAAGACAGAAAGGAGTAAATAGGGATTAAAATTTAAAGACAGTTCTGGGGGAGATACCGTTCAAATGAAATAATGAAAAAGAAAGTGAAACCAAAAGTACACAAATACCATGTGACGTATCAGCTCAGTAAATTGTATTTTCTAATTTGTTTGCAAATGCTTCCTTTGGGTGTATTTAACAAGCTCTGTGGCTGCTCAGGTCTATGTTATTTTGGTAACGCTGTCCTTCTCCCGGAGGGGAAAAACTCCTTGCTCAACAATACACCTTGCTGCTATTCTGTCAGCTGGTAGCATCTTTGTTTAAAACAACAACAACAACAAAAAAACCCCCACCCCACAATGTGTTGCAAATAAATGCAGTAAAAAAATTAATCATACACAAATACATCTTTTAAGTACAGAATGATATTAGCTTTTTGCCCTTGCTTTCTCCGGGTTAGAGTAGAAAATAATATATAAAGCTCTGACGACCTGCTACCTGCACCCCATTTTTAGGAGCCCAGCTGAGGTTGTATATGTGACATGAGTCACAGGAGGAGCTGCGGGCTGGCGTGCCATCCATAGTAGTGCTGAATGCTCAGAAATCAAAAGCGATGTTTGCCATGCTGTCTGATAGGGGTGTTGCATGTGACAGCCTAGTTTAGAGGAAATGAGAAGATGGCTATGATGGAAAGTTGGGAGAGAGAGTGGATCCTTGGCGGAGTGCTGCCAGCAGCAGCAGTGCTCAGGTCAGTTGTCAGGAAATTTAAATATGTCCAGTGACATTTACAATTTGGAAAATAGGAACATGTGTTTTCTCTTGAGTGGTGGTAGAATTTCACATGGCTTGTCATGAAAATGTTATGTTCCCTTTCATTGCTAACAGGAAACAGAAATGACTTACGGAGAGATCAAAGCTGTTCAGGGTGGTGGTTATAACTGCCCATCAATAATTAAATGGAGTACAGCAAGATGGTGAAACTGCTGGCCTCTCTGAACTCCTAATGAATCTAGTGACACTTTGGTAGTCTATGAAGTTCTCACTCTGTAACTTGATCCATATTTCACCTGGGCTTCCCAGAAGATTTCCAGAGGAGTTACACGGGTGTTCCCAGCATCCCTAGATCAGTTGTTGTTCGCTTGTGCCATACCCTGCCTGGAAGAAAGAGACTCTCTCAAGCTTAGGGCATTAATGATTTCCTTACATTTTTATTGGTATACTCTAAACATAATTACAAAAATAGAAGTATATTTAGGAATGTAGTGGGTTTTGATAACATTCCGCTGCTGCCCCAGTCATCGTGCATATCTTCAGCTTGTTCAGGCAGGGAGTACCCAGACCTGTGCTACGGGAGAGCGGGGAGGGGAAAGGTTTGTCTGCTGGAAAGAGTATGTCTATCCCTTTAAAATACCACCTCTTCTGAGCGTATCAGAAGGCATGGAGAAAGCATTGAACATTATCATTTTGTAACTAGTACTTGATTTCCGTGCTGCAGTTCAGTGTTTGTGTTTTGTTCTTGGGTGGGTAGAAAACAGTGCTCCTTTCTTTTTTTTTTTTTCCACTCTGCTTCTCTAAACTTGGACTCCCACAACAAATCTGAATGGCTGTGGATTTTGTAGGGCAGATTGCGTCATGCAAATTGTTTCCAAAGACTGAGCAAAACTCATGAAGGCCATTCTAGTTCCAGCCCAGAGCTGGTGGCCCTTTGTGCTGTACAGATAATTGGGCTTTTTACAGCTGCATGTCCATTCACAGTAGATTGTTTTCTTCCTCACAGATAATGACAGAAGTTTATTAGCTGTTGGTTTAAGTCTTTTACAAAAATATAATGCTGGTGGCATAATTATTCAGGAGGTTACATCAATGTCAGTAGAGAAGGTGGCCAAGGTAACACACTGCTCTGTTGAAATATGAAAATAACCTTAATATATGGAAAATGCTCAAACCCTACATCTTTCTCACAATATTTCATTAGGACAATTTTTAAAATTCTGTGTAAGTAATTGCTAGGAATGAATGCTTACATAGCTTCAGTATTTTCAATATTTCAATATTTTATGCACTGGTAAGTAGTCAGTGGATTTATAGGTAAGGAAAACGTAGTTTTGGTCAATGATCTCTTATTGTGATAAAATGTCTTAAGTCTTGATGACTTTGTGAGTATGTCTTATATAATTAATAGATGAGTAACAGCAGCTTTATGGGCTTAGATATATGTAAAGTACTAACTGATACGGGACATGTACAAATGGGGGGAAAAATAAACTTGATTTTGAATAACCTGCATAAGTTAGTTAATAAACACTCACAATCACTTCTGTGCATTTTAATTGCTTCTCTAAACAGTTAAATTGTTTCTCTCCTTACTGTTCATATTTTCTTGGTAGTAATTTATACTTTTTAAAATGCACAGTTAAACTTGAGAAATAAGCAATATTTAAAAATATCTAATAGTTTAATAGCGGAATTGCCCTAAATTTATTTTGATTATTTTAGTGATTAGAAATGATCAGTGCCTCCCAGAAGATCACTAGATGGTTTATGTGACTGTAGGCTCCTCATTTCAGCTTGAGGGATCTGGAAAATTTGTCCATTTTTGAAGTCCAGTCTAATACAGTAGCAAGGACCACAGTGTGGAGGGAGAGATTAGGTGATGATACCTAATGAGAGAACGCGCATTTTGGTATCTTCTTTCTAGATTCAGCCCACTGTGTACTGTGGGTGGTTTTTTTTTTAATTCTTATTTTCCTTGCTGATGTACATAGTTCTTTAGTTCTTCAACTGGACCTTGGGGAATTGAGTGACCCTGATTTATTGGTTGGTTCATTTTCCCAAGGTGGAAATTTAATGAATTTTCTGAGTTACAAGCCTAGAACCCCTTTCTCTTCTCATATCCTGAAGTGCTTTAGAGTACTTGAAAAATACAATTAATGGTGCACAGTACGCCCTGAATTTGCAATCTAAAGAAGATTTTTCTTGTCATAAAATCAAATCGTATCACAATGGAAAGGGCAGTCACTTAAACCCTTATGCAAACAAGGGCTTTGTAGGACGGGTGGAAACATAGGTGTGTGCCTTATATCAACAAGAAAACTCCTGCCCATGGTCTAGAGTATGTGTTTTTATTTTAAAAAGTTCAAGTTACTAATACTGTGACTGCCAGCTGCTCTTCCTACTTACTTACTTAAACGGGATTGTATGTGCTGCTTGGCAAACCAGGTGGACAGTCAGTTATTAATTTGACAGTGTAGACTAGATCTCAAGATGTATATGTCCTGCCTTTGGGCTTGACTTAAGGCAGTTGGGGATGCCTTAACATAAGGTTACATCAAAGATAAATGTGAATAGGAAGCAGAGGAAGAAGCAGAGGATGTAAAGTTCAAATAGCCTTTGCATCTGCAAATTCAGCTGTTTTATTCAGAGATTGTGGACTTGGGTTTTAATGTGTTTTTCCGTGCATCTTAAAATGCATGGGGGGATTTATTTGTTTGTGTATTTATAGCTGCTGCATGGAAAACAAAGCTTTCTGCAGTGGTTGCACTTCTCCTGGTTCGTGTTTATTTTATCAACCACATTTGTAGAGTTGACAGCGGTTTTTGTGAGGTTTTACATTGTCTTGACTCTGGCTTGCTCTAGGCCAGCCCAACATTTGGTCCTCCAAATGTTGGACATACAAATAACTCCATTAGTGGAGTAGCTCCACTGGCAGAGGTTAGATATAAGGATCTGTAGCAATGAACCCTAAAGAAAATGATGTGTATAGGTAGAATAAAATAGTAATTCTAAGAGTTTCTTCCAAGTGTTTGTTGTTTGTGTTGTGAGTCCTTACTCTGTCCCACTTTCTGGCAGAGGTAAAAGGATATTTTGACTGAGAGATCAGCATCCCAGGATTGTTTCCTGTAAGATAATGTGTAAGCCTGTGCGGTTTTATTTCACTTTAGTTCTCAAGTGAAGTTGTTCAGACTTCAAAAACAAAGCCAGATGATTAGTTCTGCATTATTTCATTTCAATGCATGATTTCAACCTTGTTCATTAAAGCTGAAGTGGAAAACCTGGATCTGAAGGACCACTGTTGAAATGAACCAGCCTGGAGCACAGAATTCAATAACCATTGATTAACACAGTTTACTGCTGATTTCTTTTCTTTGAAAAAGTCAATTATTCTTGCCAATATCTTTTATACATGAGCCTCAACTTAGAATTTAAAATTTTAACCTGTAATAATAGTATTTTAAACTGTAATGCTGCTGGGGGATGGAGGGTGGGGAAGGAAGGGGGAGGGGAAAAAGTGAGGCTTATTTAACAGTGACCCCAAAATGCAGTTCCACTGAAGCAAAAACTAAAGTAGATAGATGTATTACAGTAAATATTAAGTATGTAAAATTGCCTGTCAAGTACAGTGATTTATTTTATTTTTATGTACCTGGAGGAAAATGGTTTCGGGTGGAGTTTTAGAGAAGACTGCATTGCTGCTCTTTACTGCGTGAAAGCCAAGTACTGTTACAGAACGCAAACAAATGAATGTGTGTTCCCTTTGATGTGGAGGCCAGCGGGGTGCTGTGGTTGTAGGCTGAATTTTGGATAGGAGCTAAGCCCCTCTGTATGTGCATGTAGAAAATGCGCATGTGAGTAAGCGACAGCCTGAGGATTTTTGGTAGGGTGTAAATGATTGGAAACAGCACAAGATTGGTTGCGTACTTGTATCAATCTCTCTGTTAGAGCAGCTTGGTGGTGTTTCTTCAGATGTGTGAAAAGAAAGACCTGAAGAACTTGCAAGAAAGCAGACTTCTGAGGTGCAGTCACTGTGGAATAAATCATTTAAGTCTGGAGCTTAGGAGTTACAGCACAGAGATCATCAGACATACAGAGCTCCATGTCTGCAGTTAGACTTAAGTCTAGTGCAGAACTGAGTGACTGCTCCTGCTGTGCGAAGGTCCCTGTGTTTGGGGGTGGGGGGCTGGCAGGGGCACTTCTTCCTCTGAGCTTTTCCTATGAGATCAATTGTTAGGGGAAAACATACTTGATGTTGAAATTTCAACTCAAATATATCCATGTATATATATGGTTTGGGAATCATTACTTTTGAGCAGAAACGTACTTTAAGAACAGCATGTACAAAATCCCCTTATGCTGCTCCTCGAGTGTAGATAATCTGTATTTCCACACAGCAAGCCTGTTTGAATTGCTGAGGGGGAAATAAAAATGAGCAACCTCCATAACAGGCAAAGTTCCTCAAGGGTTATGACCACTTCAAACACCTTTGGGTTTCTATCTGTAAATTATTTTCCCAACTCTGTTTTTTTGCCAGAAGGAATAAGAAAATAAATATTTAAATGCCATGAAGACATTCTTCTTTATCACATGTGTTGGGGATGCTTCCCTCTCGGGCCTGTCCACCAGCAGGCTGCCTGTCTGTCCCCTGGGGTCACAGATAAATCTGTGCTGCTTGTGATTTGATGGACAGCACTTGGCATGTGGGGACGCCAGCAGTTTCTTTTACTAATATTTACTAATTGCTTATAAATAGTAAAGCAAATCTTATCCTGTCATTTATTGAAGAATGATTGAAGTGTGGGAGAAAATTGGAGTGTTTCACTTTTTAGTTTGGTTACTGTTTTTTACTTCATTGACAAGCTATATATTTACAGTGGGAATTGGGAGCAGGGGCACTAGGTGAGGAGGTGCCAGAGAAAGGACAGTGTCCATGCTCATTCCATACCCATCTCTGCTCATTAGCAGGAATAAGTACTGTTTTTCTAGATGTTCTTTAGCACCAAGTCTGGCCTCAGGCTGCCTTCTCCTTGGGTACATCAGATACAGTCCTACCGAAGCCAAAATATTTTGTGTTTTCTATGTGTGCTTCAGTTTATCTTGACATAGTGATGAATTTGAGAGCTAAGAACAGTTTTGTCCATGTAGGATTTTAAGGGGTGTGCAAATGGATGCAAATAGATGGACTTTCCTCCCTTCTGTATATTGTTTTCTAAACAAAACAGTGTCAGTCTCAAGACTGAGTCTACTCTGGAGAAAAGGTTGTGACTTTTGGATAACCTTTAACTCTAGGAACCATTCAGAGATGTAGAATTATGAATTATTTTAAAATGTCAGTCTGTCTACAACTTGTTTTTCAAGTATTCTAAGACCTAAAGCTGCCTAAAAATCATGTCAGCCTTTTTGCGTAAGAAACCGTATTTTTACGAGGCCACTAGTGGGGCCACTGCTGTTGTAGAGAAGGAAGATGGCTTGTTTTCACTTCCTTGCTTTATTTAATTTGAAACCAAAATGTCGAAAAATGTGAGGAAATGAGATTTGTTTCTACAAAAATTAAACTAACTGGCCCATGTACACCCTCAAGGAAGACTGATGAATGATATACAATGAAGTAGCAAGTTTGGAGCACTGCTGTAGCAGACAAGAACAGTAGAAGGCCAGAGCTTCCTTCACATATTTCTGCTACATCTTATCTTGGTCTAGTGATGACAAGAATTAGACCTGTTTTTTTTCTAGCTTTTCTTACCGCTTGAAGCTCAAGATCCACTTGTGTCGGTGTTATGATGAGCTGCTCTGGGTCAGGTGGTGGTAGGGGCTTGTGGGGCCTCCTGGCGTTGTTCCAAAAGCAAAGACTGAAGGTTGTGTCCCACCTGCCAGGGTGGCCACAGGCAGACACCTGTCCTGCACTGAAGTGCCATTCTCTGCCTCTGCCGAGCCCTGGTTCTCCCTCAGCTTCTTTCCCAAAAGCCCCAATAGTGGGTGGGCACCAGCAATGAAGAGCTCCTGGTTTTAGCCTTTTTGGGTCGAATCAGATGCTGTACTTATCTAGCTGGTAGTTTCCTGAAAATTAAGAGTGCATTGTAAAGTGTTTATAGGAAAAAATGTTTTCCTGACAATGGTGATGAAGAAAACAAAAAATAGTTAATTCTTGTCAGCAAGATAAACTTACTCTTTGTTTACAGTTGTAAAATGCTTGTAGCTCTGAGTTTTTTCTTGTCTAATTAATACTTGTTAGATATTGACTTTTTTTAGAGACACATACTGAATTAAAACAAAAACCTTTGCAATTATTATATTTTTACCTAGATATATTTGTTGTTTTGATTCAGTACCTTTTTCTGTACTGACTGAATAATTTATATTTGTCCGCATGTATTGTGTCTGAGTAGAAATTTTGTCTGACAGATATTTATTTATATATATATAATATGTA
>NW_010433380.1:0-1119 GCF_000710305.1 Buceros rhinoceros silvestris | reverse complement strand
AAATGCTGCTGGTTCTCCTCGGGCACAATGCAGGACAAATTTCTTCCTTGTTATAAGTACTTGCTGTCTACTAACATCTTTTGTTCGCGAGATAATCTGCTCTCTATTCTCCCCTGCTTAGCATTCTGCTTCAAAGAATAAAGGGAAATGCTCCACTTCAAAAGTCTGAGCTCACTAACCTCCTCAGAGACATTCTGCACTCAGCAGTCTCCAAAGATGCTGCTGCACAGAAGATACCTGCCACGTGTCTGCTCAGGCCTTTTCCATCCTATGTCTTCTGAAGGCAACGAATTCTTGCTCTATACCCACGGTGAAATTTGAAAATAAAGCCTGTCAGCTTCAACACTTTGCTCCTACAAATGCCTTTTAGAACCAGCAAAGCAATTATTTTCATCTTCCTTAACATTTGTGCTTACTGGGATCCAATATTTCAACCCTCCAATCCACTCCTAGGACAAATATGCAGCAGTTTTCTTCATTAGTCCCTAGAACCACATGCTTTCTTCATCCTGAGGTCTCAGAGGGCCCACAAATGATATTTAAATTTCTAGCTCTAAGTTGATGTATTCTGTGGGGGAAAATGTCATCTACTGGGAATTTTTGCCATCTTCTTCCATCCAATTTCTGTTTGACTCTTTCCACAGTTTCCTGCAGTGGCTGTTGCAGTGGACTAGGAGATGGATACACATGCAAAATCCCACAATAAACAGTCCAGCAGCACAAGGTTGGCAGGCAATTCAAGTCCACTCTGTGAATAATCTTCATTTTCCATGTGTTTTTCCTGAAGCATCAGAGAATAAGAGGAATTTCTTGGTGACACTTTGGATAGTCTTGCAGAAGAGCCTTCAGGGACAGAAGTGCTACACAGGCATTTCATGAACAAGGGCAAGAACCTTCCAGCTTGTGCAGTTAATCTACACAGGTTAGGAGGGGAAAGCTGTTCCAATCCCTAGGGAACCGAAAAGAGAAACTCTTGTTTTCTGCTGTGAAAGCGGTATGGCTCAAGATTTCCTTCTAGTAGAAGAAACCAGTGGAGAAAAATCCCCACATTTCAAGAAAACCCATTTCTCTAGAATATTAGATTCTAGATGTGGTGAACAGACATTTCCTAGGGCAATG
>NW_010433379.1:0-25071 GCF_000710305.1 Buceros rhinoceros silvestris | reverse complement strand
TAGTTGCCGGCCCAGCCCTAACCCTTGACACTTTGATACTAAAGGTTAATTCTAAGGGCTTCAGAAATGGGCTGCGATTGAAGTGACATGAACACTGTCGTTGCCAGAGTGCCTGGACATGTGGGAATGCCTGACCCAGAGATGTCTGAACCACCCCTGAACACTAACCAGATAGTCACATATGACCACCTATTGATATAGTCATGTGACAACATGGAGAAGCACAGCCACAGAACACCTATCAGCGGGTTGCCAACACTTGGAAGGTTTTGGTAATACCCAGACAGGACTAAAAACTGTGCCTGTCTTAGGGAGAAAACACCTGCAGTGGAAGGACACCTGAAGAAGTTGACTGCACCACCACAAGCTAACTGACTTGGTGGACCAAACATACTGCTTGCAGAATGACGATACAGTAAGGCCATACATACACTAAAAGGAGCACCAGCAGTGGCCATGCCTTTCATTTGGGAGGTCAGTATTAAATTCTGCATCTAGATGGAAGTCCGACACGAAGAGCAGAGCAGCTACAAGCTCCATCTTGTTTCAGCAGCACTGGCCTGAGCAGAGTGCAGATAGATGTGGTTCAGGTTTTCCTACAGCACTGTGACTGAAATCCAGCAGGAGATATCACTTTCGTTTGTCTCCTTCTAAGCTATCACTCTAACCTTCCCTTATAGTTAATGGAATGAAAAAAATAGACCCAAAAACAGGGCAGTGATTCACCTCACCCAACCCAGACATTTAAGCCAGAGGAGTCAGTCTCTTCTTCACCAGGTCTGTCTTCCCACAGTGAAGGGAGCCCAGGACAGACCCCAAAGAGCCATTTTTGGTCAAGAAGGCCTGAGTCTGCTCACCCTACAAGCACACAGTATCACTTCCTGACGGAGCATTACAGCAGTGCCCTATCTCTTACGACTCGTTTAACATGAAATTCGTAGCTAGAAAAATAGCTAGTAAATCTGCAAATTTTAATTGTGTATCAGAGTTGCAACGCTTTACTCACAGGCTAGAAGAAGTTACTCCCTCAGCCGCTGATGGTTACTCAGTGAATGCATGCATAAACCCAGCACCATCCCTGGCTTTCCACTGCTTGATTTCACGAATCCCCTGTTCATTTAGTATCACAACTTCCCTCTAAAACCTGAAAAGCAAACGATGCCAGAACAGGGAGAGAAGCTTGTCTCTACAAGAGACAGCTGGTCCCAGGGCACGTTAATAGTATCTTTATGTTTACCAATCTAGTATCCTGTACATATAGCTTAGAAGATGTAGGACAAGGTAGCTCCACTGGTTTGTCAAAGCTATGTTGATTTACTCCACATAAGCATCTGACTCGGGAGTTGAAAGAGCAGACGTACAATCAAGCAATCTTGTTCCTAGGTGGGTGATTTCTGCTACCACTTAATAAAAGTGCTAAAAAAAGCACTAGAAAAGCTTATTAGCTTATTTGTTTTATCATTCAGTGATTATTTTGCCTGGTAATTGCAAACATCCTGTGTTAAGCCTGACAAGAATTAACTTATGCTTGGCAAATACTGGTGCTTTCCTTCATGTTCCCCCCGATAAAGGTAGTCTGACTTTGATATTGCTTAAAGCAGTCATAGTCTTTGTTCTTCAGCAATGATAAAGCATTTCTAATTCTGAGTTTTAGAATACTACAATATGGAGAGACAGATTTTATCTTAATAACATCTATATTATGATAAAGAACCAGCTACATGACAGGAAAGTGAACATTTCAGTTCATCTACATTTCTACATCACATCAAAAGACGCTACATGAGAGAATGATATGCTAAAACTTCCCATTATGCAGTTTGGAAACACATATATTTATTCCAAAGGAATCGGTATTGTTAAAAGTAACCTCAATGGCTGATCTAGATAATGTTTCACAGCCCAAACTGATACTTTAATTACGGTGTAATAAGATACTGTTCTTATTTCTGTACATCTTCTAAGATATTTCTGTGACCAGGATGCTGAATGTAAAGAGCTGCTTGTGATAAAATAATTGCAAATAATAACACAAACGCTATACCTCCTAGCTACGTTGCGACACCGAAACTGTTGTTAGTATTTAATGCATCCAGTTATGTAATAGAATAAAGTCTACAAGAATTCTATTTCCAGAAAAAGGCAATAATTTCTGTGAAGGAACAAAGAATCAGACTGAACCATTCCTCACCCCAAAGAGGGAATTAGTCATTTATTCCTCGTAGAACAGCATAATGACTAAAGTTCTCCACACCTTCCAGTAACAGAAGATGTGAAAATACACAGAATAAATCATATGCATGTGAGTTTTTGCCTAATACCGACATTGGTACCTACACTCTCGTATTTTAAAAAGCTCCCTCTCTCACATAGTCACTTTCATTCACTAGGTGAAGCACATAGTCATATGTATTTATGATGGGTCTGATTCTGCCTACCTTGCTCATATAGAGAGGCATCTTACTCTGCAGTAGTCCCACTGAAATTGAGCAGAGGTAATGCTCTTCAATTTGAGTATGGGTGGCAGATTCCACCTATATATAGCACATCTATATTTATCTCCATTTTAAGTGGTTAATTTAGCTCTGTATCACTGAATTAAATATAAATTATCTGCTAGCACAAAAGCAGCTTGGGAGCAATTACAGTCCCCTATCTCCCCCCACCCCAAATACGCTAAATATCAATGTGTAATATGCAAACCCTAGTGGTTTTTTTCATGCTAACCAAGTCAAATTCTTAATACCAGAGAAGAAGAAAATCATAGCTTAACATACACCAGTAGATGTGATAAATAATGAACAGCACTAACAGCTTAACATCATAAGGAAACAGATGGAAAACTTCCCTCCAGAGATCATTGCATCTAGTATTAGAGAATAAGTTTCTGGACGTGCACAGGGTGAACAGTTCAAGTCTGAATTACAATGAGGTTGGTAACACTTTTTTATTATAAATGTAGGAATTTCATGTCTTCCTTTTAGAAAGTACTGCTATTATAGCATTCATCTGTTTCGCTGAAGACATGAAAAGCAAAAGGCAAAATCTTAAGCTGCTAAAGCGTGCATAGCACAATCAAATCAAGATCTCGCTCTGGGAGTATCTTGGCTGGGTTTGCAGAATACAGCAGGGCTACAATGCCATCATCTGTCCAGGAAATGCAACAGAACCCAACACGGAAGCCAGTTCTTGACTCGCAGTGTTTATCTACACTACTGAAAAAAGCTATTAAGGCAATAGCTATCATATTTGTAGGTCAAAAACTATTACATGTTTAGAGAATTATGATGAAGCAGTGTCCAAACTGTTTCTCTGATACAGAGAACAGTGGCTTGATTGTATGTTTGAAGTGCCTTTCAGATTGTGAATATGAGAAATGGAGATTTCTCTGGAAAGGGAAGCACATCCATTTAGTTTGTATAAACCACGCTGGAGCACTGAACCAATTATCATAATTTGCATACATTTGTTTGCTCCCTCCGCCCTCCGGTATGTGGTGTCCAAATAATATATATGCACTATATCACTGGAAATAGCCCAACTAAAGAAAGATGTCTTGCTTGAGTCCTTCATCTACACTCCCCTCGATGTGCATTTGAGCCCATGGCATGGCTTCTCTGACTTTTTAATTTACGCATATGTCTGTACTGCACGGATTACAACAGATCCTGCCTCTCTCCTCTGCCATCAGGAAGTTCTCCAAGCACGGTGCAAAACTCCACCTCTAGACAGACTGTCTTTCAAATGTCTGTTATAGCAGCATCTCTTTGCTATGCATGCAAATAAGCACTTCATATAGAGTTTTGTGCAAATAACAACAAACGAAATTTCTCAAGAAGAATAATTTTTTTTCCCTGCTTCCTTCCTCTATCGTCTTCAGACCCACCTCACCCACAAAAAGTAAACGCTCTATTCAAGGTCCCAAAATCCATTTCAGCAGAGCATGCCTAAGCCAGCCAGGCTCCTGTCTGCTCTGTCAGCTGTTAGATAGCATTGCCTCCAACGTGAGATGGATGCAGAGACCACTGCCTTCTATTATGTCTGAAGATATATAAACATAATTGAAACTTGTATTGATTTTGAAGCCAGAACTTCTACATGACTAAAACTCTGGGGCAACCGTAGGGTCAGCCAGAACACCTTTGGTAATAGGGTGAGAAGCGGAAGCTGATATTCTCCTGACAAAGCTGCTAAGCTTATAAATGTCTAGCACTCATTACGTTATACGCAATGCTGGCCAATAATTTCAGGTTGCTGTTCCAAGACACAAATTACTTCCAAATGCAGGACCATACAGAAATAAATGGAGGACGTTCAACATCAGAACGTAAGAGACACCAAAGAGTTATTTCAATAATAAGACTACTCAATAATTTCATATTGCACGGTTTGATACTGAATCAAATAACTCTCCTCTACAGCACCTACAGTCCATTGCAAACTGAGATCTAGTGATGCACTCACAGAGACTGGCTGTAAAAAAAATGAAATAAGAAGTGGAACAACAAATTTCCCAAATAGTGATAAAAAAAACTCACAACCCAAACATCTTCTGGGATGCTGAGGCAGCTAAAAATCTCTCCTCTCTGTGTATGCCTCAACAGCATCTGAAGAGACGCAAGGTTGCGGGGCTGTGTAAGCCACTTGCAGGCAGAATATAGTGTTCCACTCCTGCCCCATCAAGGGACAGCGTTGGCGGCAATGAGCTGCAGGGACAGGCACAGGGCAGGAGGCTGCTGAGAACAGCAAACTTGCTGTGATACCCCCCCAGCCCACCATCCCTTCTGCTCCACGCACTGGACAAGTGGACTTATCATGGCTAGGAGGGAGAAGGGGTTGAAACTGGGATTTTGCAACCAGAGTTGAAAACAGGTGCCCAACAAAGATGTTGCCCAATTTCTCCATCCCCTCTCATTGGCAAAAGTAGGACTATGAGGCCTCCTCATTCAGGCTTTTGTCTTTGCCCTCTGTCTTGTGTACCTGCATCTTTCCCTGCTAAAGGAATGGCCTGTAGATCCACCTGGGGGTAACACTCAGTCCGCCTTGATGGCTGAGAAGCTTGGAGTCATCTTGTTTCTCTCTAAGGGAATGAGTGGTTTACACGGCAAGTTTCAAGTAAAACTGAATGGAGTAAGCAAGCTTTGTATGAAACCCTGGCATAAACTGCAGGATCAGGTTCCAGATCTTGCATAACGAGGTCATTGATTAGGATCTTCTTAAGGTCCTGTCTTGCCTTTGACCTTCATCAGGTTAAACTAGTGTCCTCTGTGCTCTTCACCTAAGGCCCTAGAGGGGCTCCAGGTCACCATCTTCATAGCATGCCAGGGTACCTGGTGCATCAGCTAAATTTGGATCACACAAAATTTCTTTCCAGTTTTTCCTGGTATAACCATTTTTTCCTGCCAAGTAAGTCTTGCATGGCTTCTGACAACTGGGATGGTAACCAAATGAGCTAACACAAGGAAACAAGATGTGGAATATGGTGAGAAGTAGCATGCCAGTTTGATACTGGAAGCACAGATTCCCTTTTTCCTCACCCTTTCCCTGCATTTGCCTCCATTTGACACACGCTCTGCCCCTTCTCGTTGCTTTTACGCAGCACTTCCTCACACACATGGTAGCGTTGAATAAGAATAAAAAAAGAAAGACATTTTCTCAGAGGCTTTTTCTTTCCCCTTCTCACTATAGTTATTTTACTTTCATTTCTCCTGTGAATTCAGAGGCCAAATACACTTTTTAAGTGCAGATGTGGGGACTTTGCAAGAGATCCGCAAGAAAATGATGCTCGGGAACTTGTCCAGAAACCTCTCTTGGCAAAAGAAGAAAAATTTCTCCTGATACATTTGAGGCTTTTCAAGGAAACCACGAATTTTGTGTCTGAGGTTTGCTCCTGACCTTTCTCTTTTCCTGAGGCTATGACACATTACCTGACAGTGGCTGGATCTATCATTTATTAATATAGGTACTTTCTATACAACTTTGGGAAACCCTGGACGATGAGTAATGAGAAGAATCAGACATAATGCTAGGGAAAGCTTTGAAGGCTGAAACAAAAATCTGCATCTGTTAGGGGAGGGATCTTGACCTTTAGCAGAGCCTTGTATCACCTGACTTACTAAGAAAATGAGGTTTAAACCATCAACCAGGTGGATTTACTCCCTCCCGCATACATTACAGCAGTCAAATGTGCGCATGCTCTTAGGCTGTGGATACAGGAACTGAGAAACCAGGACAAGGGCAGAAGTCAGAGGTTGTGCCCATGTGAACAGTTTCTCCGAGCGTGAGCGATGGGACTGGTTTCTTCATTATTTTGCAAAAAAGGTGCCAAGAAACGTGACAAGTTGAAGAAGCCAGCAGCAGTTACACTTTTTTTTTCTCTAAAGAAGACCTAATTCAATGAAATTAAGTGGGACACTAAGCTGCTAGGCTTCAGTGCAAAGGCAGGGAGTGGAAGAATTCAAGTTGTGTGAATTCTCCACCTCATTGCTCTTTCAGAGGCAGTTTTGGACACATCTGCAGGAGCTTAATGACAGCAGAAGGAAATCCCACTCTTTCTAATTTTTCCCACTAAAACTAATAAGGTTGTGTTCCTGTTGCTTTTGTATTTCCCTTATTTGAATACTGACAAATTAAGCACAGTTGAAAACAATTTTCCACTACTTCAGATCAAAGACACAGCGAGTATTTGGACAAGGGTGACCTTGTAACTCCATTCAGAGCGATGGGTGTTTATCCAGGGAGCAGGATTCTGACTTGCTTTCCTGCTGGAGCAACACAGCTATGATTTGTTGTGTATGCATGTGCTCAGGTTGGCTTCATAGACTCAAATCAATTGGAAGTGTTTAGCAACCATTAAGTCATATTCAATATTCTATATTCCTATTAATAAAAGTAACTGCCTACAGAGTTCTCTGCTTTCAAAGCTCTTTCCTATTACCATCGTTATTACTAAATATTTATATTATCATACAGCCCAGAGGGAATAGTCAGGATCAGCTTCCTATAGTAATAGGCTCTCCACAAGTGCATGAGATGTAAATATTAGTTCATGTGCATATTTACCAGTTGTGTGACATTCCACCTTTCCAAAACCCTTGTTCCTTCCGCCCAGCCAGTGAACACTGTAAGAAACACCCAACTGGAGAGGGTTAACCCTCCAGACACGCCATCGGCTACTGTCACACCACCCATCTCCTCACATTTTCTCCAGCACCCCCTTGGCGGCACCCTGAATGTCACTGCTTTCCAGTCACGCCTCTGCCATTACAGTCTGCCGCACTCCCGCAACACTCCCCCTCCACATCTTGCTGGGGGCTCTGCAACCATATGCCGCAATTGATTTATTAGTCCAAATTTCCCAAGGGAGCATGGCATACCCATCTGATGCCCCTGCATCTCAGGTAGTAGAGCAACGTGTGAAAAAAATCAGCGTGTATTCTGTCGGCAAAGCACTTCCTGTGGTGCATGCAGCGTAAGTCGCTCGTGTGCACCACTTATCCCACTCTGTCCGTAGAATAAATTACGCTCCAGAAATTTGCTCTCAATGTCCTCTTTCAGATAGTGGCAATGAGTAAGATAAAACCTGCCGCTTTATGTCAAGTCGCACTCATCAAGTACAGATTTAGTAATAGTAACACTTACCTTTTATGTAGCACTTCGCATTTTCCAGTTGCTGCACAGAGATTAATTAATCAGTTAGACCTGTGTAAGCCAGGCCTGAAGCACATACTGGAGGACTGACAGATGCCTGCTCTGCTGCAAAAGCAGAAAGGCAACCAGCTGACCCACACAGGCACAGGTATGTTTAATTTGAGTGAGACACCAGCATGAGCCCTGCTATCTGCTCAGATTAAACAGCACCATGGTGGCTCTGAGGCTTTGCTAATCTCCTCACCACCCACTAAAAAAAGGAGATGTAAGCAATCACCAACCATTCTGCCACACGCCTGCAAACCCTCTCTTACTGTTTCCAAGGCTGGGAAATGCAAAACGAAGATGGCTAGGTTTACATCCTGCTTTTCATTAATGTTTGCTGCCTATGGCACCCCTCTGAGAGCTCCCTTTGCCGTGGTTTAAATGTCCTCCTGCCCACATGCTCCCAAGCCTTATTCCAAAATCCCTCCGTGTGGTGGAGAGGAAGGGCAGTCTGGGAGAAGGCCCCCGCTGCACACCCTCGCTATTGACTGACAGCACTTACCCAACCTGGCTGCCCGGCTGCTGTTACTGCTACTGGTGGAGCGCTTCAGACATACTTTCTGAATTAAGCCAAGCCTGGATAATTGGGAGTTGGAACAAACTCAAACATGAGCCAGCAGATGAGGGATCATGTTGTTCTCTGAATTGCTCGTTGACAGTGAAGAAAAGCATTTGTGGTGGAGTGCTGCTGCCCTCCAGATGGGAGCATTGGCCAGTGGAGCAGCTCACGGTTTCGTGAGAGCATCAATTTTCATTTCAAACCGGTTTCGTGCAGCTACTCTTCCTCCAGATATGCCCGAGGTGGCCTAAATGCAGCCTGGTGATGTGCACTGAGGACATGCCCAGCGCTACTTCTTAGCTTGTCATAAACTAAAAAAAAAAAGTACAAGAAACCACTGACATTTTTATATTTTAGGACTTTTTTTTTTTACATCCATTTTCTGGATATCTTCAGAAAATGTAGGAAGGCATTAATATGTGCATGCGGGATTACTCCTACCCTTACGCCTGTCATACACTTGCTATGTGGAGAAAAATTGCACACTGTGCACACGCGAGTTGCTCAGACGAGCTAAAACTGAAGTGTTTGCGAAACTGCCACATGGGCCTGGAAAGAATCAGTTGAATTAAGAGTCAAAGTAGTTTTAAATTTAATAAATGCAGGGCTTTTTAATTTGTCTTTTAGCTTATGAATCCGTAAGTCATAATTTCAGGACATTTATGCTCAGCCAAAAAGACTAGCAGCCCAACTGTTATTTGAAGTGAAAGATGAGATTTTCCCATAACCAAAAGTCTCCAGCAGCTGAGACTTTTTTGAAAAAAGTCTCAATTAGCCAGAAACTTGTAAAAAGAGCTGGCAATACTGCTATGGGGCATTAAGTTTCCCATTTTTTTAGCGTGTTTACGTTTGTATTCACATAAGTCTTCTTGCATTTAATTATAGCGGCACTTCGGTCATCCACTTTCCTATCCATCCATCCAGCACTTTCCTATCTTGCATTTACTGTCACCAAGAACTATGCTGTGATAGAGGCTGCAGAGTTGCTCCAGGTTCTTGGCGGTGCCCAGCAATACTGCTGCCGGAAACTGGTGATTTTGCACTGAAAACGGTGATTATGCACTTTAAACCACTCTGTAAGGAAACTATCCAGCGCTCCAAGCACCCTGGGGTGCCTTGTCATCTTCATCTCCTTAGGCTGCCACTTGCTGAGATGTATTTCCTCCTCTTTGCTGGGGCTCAGACAGACCTGCTGTGCAAGTCAGAGATGTGAGCCACCAAGCTGGCAAATGACGTTTGTCTTGGTGTTTCTGAATTCGACCTTGTCTTTGGAGCAAGAACATGGGTGTGTGGTGCTGCAACAATAAAAATGAAAAGTTCAGTGCCCAAAAGCCACCAAAAGAGAAATTCGAGATTGTAAACAACGCAAAGTCAGCCTCACTGTGCCTTGGTTCTCCCCTTGTGGTTGCTTATCCCTTGTGAGATGTGATTTAACACTGAGACCTGGAACCTGTCAGTGACCTGACCCGTGGGCAGCTGCCGGCACTTCCCGGTGAGGGAGATGCTGGGAACTGTGTCGCAGCTCAGCCCCTGCAGCTCTCGGGGAGGCATTGCTTTGCTCTGTGAGGGTGAGCAGCTCTTGAAGCCCCAGGAGCCTTATGTACAAGTGCAAGTCCCCTGTGCTTCTCCTGGCTGTGCTGGCTGACCCTTAGCCCCTGATCTCTTGCAGGAGGCACGAAGGGCCTGATCCAGGACATGCTGCATTCACAGGAACTGGTCTATAATATCGACAAAACTATTAGATAGCCAGTTTTAGGTTTTCACCACATAACTGATTCCTTGCTGCATCTGGGCATTCAGAGGAAAAGCAATCATTTTTTCCGAGCTTCTTTTAATCACAAGTCTTGTTATAGATGGAAGATTAAAGCGTGCATGCAGGCCTGTGACGTGACATTTTTTCCAGAGTCTGAGCTCCAAATCAAAACCCCTTAGGCTATATTCAGAAAGGACCATGTTATAACTGTTGTTTCGTGTATGAAAAAGAATAAAACCACCAAAAAACAGAGGGTGTCTTTTAAAAATATCACTGTGTTTAAACTATGTCTAGCAGAAACAAATGTTTCTTCCCTCTTTTTGCCCCCATGATGAATGCCCCCTCCAAGACTGTCAGTTAGATTTTGTAAAGTCCTTATTATCACACTTCACTTCATATCAGGATGAATGAAGAGAGCTGTGCAAACACTGCAGATATCTTTTCTTTATTACAGCTGCAGCCACTCCCCAGAGACATTATTAATGTCCACGGCTCTTGTAGAGAGGCAGCGTATGCTGGCATCTGATTGCTATTCAGATCAGCAGCCTCCCTCCGTCTGTCTGTGAACCAACACATTAGTAGGTACATAAAGGGCTCTCACTGTGGGCTGAACAAGTTCCTAGGGCTTCCGTCATGAAAAGATAATGGCAGCATGATTGCCAAAATTTTGTGGAAATTGTGCTAAGCCAAAGCAAAACAAAACCCAAGGTAGGAGATGCATTTTTCCTGGGCAATTTATTATTTATCACTGCTCAGCAAACCCCTTTGTTCTTGCGTACGGCAGTTACTCTCCATTTATAGCTCACTTGGGTGAGTATATAATTCAAAAACTAGATATATGATGTTTTTTAAGAATGCAGGGGTAAGTCCCATTCCCTGGACCAGGACCAGGCTTGACAAGGGGTAGCTACGTGAGAAATGAATGTTAAAAAAAAACAGCCCACAAAGTCTACGGCCACTGTTGCTTTGGGGTTTCTGTAGGGAGAAACCTGGTGTGTGGAATCAACAACCAGAAGTATTTCATGGATCCGAGAAGGCTCCTGTCCTACCAAAAGTGGAGCTGCCCACCAGCAGTTTTGAATTACACATTGGATTGCAGCAGGAGCACTTAAACCGCCACAAAAGGCAGCACCCATGAACAGGACCTGGGTGAGAGCTATCAGCCTGCCTTGCCTGCTGCCACAGAGCTCTGTGAGACGGAAGATGAGTACCCGCCATTCCAGCCTCATGCCATCTGCTTGAATCCATGATAAATGAACCTGTGCTAGAGCAGACCCCATAATATCCCACTGCCAAGCCTATATTTTTTTGTGGTGTGAAGCAGGCAGCATGCCCATTAAATGTCCATTCAGCCTGGAAAACTAGTAAATACCTATGCTTTTACGTTACATCTATATCCTTGGCATAGATATGTAGGTGAGAGAAAGCACAAAAATGTTTAGTAATGAAGACCTGAGCAAGGAGGTTTGATAAACTAGAGCTCACACAAGAGGATCAGGAAGAGACAGCTGCTTGGGGAAATAAACACAAGAAGAATGTAAATGCCCTGCTATCTTGTTCCCAACCACATCACAGGCAGCCACAGACCCCTCACAAGAGCATGCTTCTAAAATAAGCTACTTCATGTAGATGTTACAAGATAAAAGCAGTGCATGGCTATGTATACACATCCTACGAGTGCTCAGGAGATGCTCTTGGAAACACAAAAAGTCACCAAAGTTGTCAGGTAGTGACAGAGCCCACAGGGAGCAACCCAGATAATAGATTTTTCAGGGAAATCTGTCTACGCACATGAGACATGCAGAACTGTAATGTCCATATCCACACTTCTGCAAGAGTGCATTTCAAAATTAAACCAGGCACCGAAACTGAAATAGACAGGAGGAAATGTTCCATCCTCTCTATAGACTGATGCCACGCATTCATCATTCAATATTTCTTTATCACAGGCCCTCAGTATGCACATAGATCAAAACTGATAAAAAGTGTAGTATCTTCTCTTTTGTAGAGCCCCCATGGTAAGTACCAGCCATGAATATCAACTTGGACCTGCTTTGTCTCGTAAACGTACACAGGAGGAAGCCAGTCTCTGGGATTTATTGGTGTAGTAGTATCTCTGCCCAGCTGTGTGCATCCTGACACCAGGGCTTCGCATAGCATAAAAAAATCCCTAGCTTAACACAAGCTTTCTGCCTTTCCCCTTGCTGCCTACTTCCACAGCCCGGAAAGCTTTGCCAAGCGCGGTGCTGGTGGAGGTTGCCCGATATGCTGTCAAGGCACCTGCTTTATGAACTGGTCACCGCCTGGGGCTGCCACCTCCTGCCTGCAGCCTCTGAGTCAGTCATGGACTTCCCACCTCGCTTCCTTCCCAAAAGAGGACGGGGAGGCACACTGCTGCTCAGAATTCCTTCTCGCCATTCCAGACATTTCGCAGCAAGAGGCACCCTTTCCTCCCATTAAAATAAAGCTGAAGGTTGCAATGAGCTGTGGCAATGAACTGATTCTCCGTAACATCTCAGGGCAGAGATTTAGACAGCAGCTGCTTCAGAGGAGGGACTCTTGACTCATGTAGAAGATCCAAGACAGATATATGCTTTTCAGTGAAGGCGGGGTTTTTTGCCATAAATCGAAGCCCTGCTCCATTCTGCACCAGTATTAAATTGCCTCTTCTCCCCCTCAGTGTATGGAAATATGCTTCCCATGGGAATCCTATGAAGACTTTCAGGAAATCTGAAAAACCTGTTTTGTCTGCCTCATGACAAAGATACACTGCCCCCGGATGCTACCAAATAGTGGTTAGAAGTATCGGACAGAGAATATTTTCATTTGCATATCCAGATAATGAAACCTCATTACGTTTGGTTTTAAAGGCCTTGTGAACCTTCTTCCTTTCTGGAATGCAGCACAGATGTACAAAAGTGACCTCATACCTGAGGATGTCAAGTTTTGACAGAATTCTTCCTGTTCTAAGAGCTACCCACCTTCACAAAGAGCAATAACCAAGGCAGAGATTGAGGTGTTATTTGCTCATAATATAAATTGCAAAAAATTGCTGAGCCCTCTTGGAAAATGATTTTGCTCAGAGAACAAAGTATTTTCATGGAAACGTTTTATCTGTTGGGCACTTGGGCACAATTACTTGACCAGGTACACTGTGACTGAGTTGCACTGAAAATTTATACTTTCCATAATGGTGTCTCATTACTGGTGATTCATTGGAGAGGTGATTGCTGCGATAATTAGTGTTTTATGGGCAAATGGGCCACGCATTCTTTAGTCCACTTCCCTAACAATGATTTATTTAAGTGGTTGGTTTCTGATAGTCCTGTAAATAAATGTGCTAATGGCACATAGCAACAGTGCTTCTGTTGACAGGTTTCTGTGTCTCACCATAAAGCAGCTGAAGAACTAAATCTGCATATACAAATCCATAATGGTTAAGGGCTTTTATGTGTTTTTGCAGGAGCAGTTTTGACTGAATGCACAAAAAGATGCAAATTTCTCATCTCCTTCAATTTTTACCTCCCAGGCTGGCTTCAAAGCTTACTTTTGAACTTAGATACTTGGCAAGGCTGATGCTGGATGAATGAGTACTACAATGCATCTGTTTGTTGATGGCCTACTGCTGTTTCGGAGGCTGGCTTCCCCCTCCCACTCCTTTAACGCACTTTGTCTGCAAAGTGTGCTAGATGCTTTGAGCAATGTCCTACCAAACTAATTCTGCGTGGTTACTAAAAGCAGGGATTTTAACGCTGGCTGTAGCAGGTGATGGAGCAAAGGATGCAACAGATCCTGTCCTGGCTGCTTCTGCTCCAGAGACTAAGGCCACCAGCCCCAAGTACTTGTCACCAAGGCTTTGCTAGAAGTTACTACCCCCCAAATTTACCAACTGAGGTATCCATGTGGAAATGAGCCAGAAATGGTAGATCTCTGCTAAAGCAGCTTTGAGGCTGACAGAGGACAGGGAGTGCACGCAGAAGCAGAGAGCTGGCAGGTGCAAGAGTGGCAGAAGCCGAGCATCTTCTTCAGGCAGAACTGTTTCAAGCAGGGAAAAAAAAATTGGCTGAACAGCAGAGTAGCAGGTTTTACTTCCCAGCCCTGGGAGCCCCCCCTCGGAACCATGCAAGCCCTGCCTGCGGGCTCATGGGACAGGGTGCTGTGAGTGAAGCTGGCATAGCTCTTCCACTCTGTCATCCTCTGATCAACGTGAGACAGCCAAAATAAGGGCTCACAAGCAGTCCCCATTCAATCAGCTCCAGGAAGAATGCAAATAAGCTCAACAACAACAAAATCCCCAGAATTTTTCTCATGCAATTATGGTGCCTATAAACACAACTTCAGCTTCAGTCTCACAGTTTATATTGCTTCTGGAAACTCCTGAGACATGCATAATATTATTGAGCAAAATCCTAGCCCCACGTAAGTAATTAGCAAAACTCCTACCAATTTCTCTCAGCAGAATTTTGGGCACCATGAGCAGTTTTTGTTTAAATCCAGAATTCAAGCATGAACACATAAAATTAAGATAGATTATTATAGCCGTAATAAAAATATATATGCAGGCATTCATATGCTTAGAAAAAGGAGATAAAGGAAAGATATTTGCTAATAGAATACATAACAGTTTACATCTGCTAGTATAGTTGCAGGGAATTAGACCAGATGTTGAAAGTCTGTCATCTTTTATTTTGAAAGATATTCTTTCAGTGTATATAATCTGGTGTGTCAATTAAAATATGTTCAAGAGTAAATTTCTTTCTCAGCATTATAAACTTACTGTGACAGAGTGGCTGAGTCATGCTTGTCTGAATCGCTTCAGATTTTCTGCGTTCCTTCAGCCAGACTTAATTCCCTGCGGACATGAAGAAGATCAGTTCCTCTGCCACGTCAGCCGGGAGGGCACAATACAGCTTTCAAAGGCTGGTGGGCAGAGTGGGATGTCCTTCCCCTTAGTTTGTGACAAACCTGTGTTCTCCCCAGGGACAGAAAGCTGTTTCTTCTTGAGGTGAGGATGGTAGCAAGGCTCTTTTCACTGCTGCCTTTTAAAGCTTAAGATGTTTGGTGAATGTGCCCTCTGACTACATGGAGGAACGGTCAGCAAAGGCAAGAGACTACCTATTTTAAGACAGATTAGATGTTAAGGTCCCGCACCTCAGCTTACCACAAGATACATAAATACCTTTGAGGTTTTCAAACTGTAGGACTCCACACACACCATGACGCACTGGCTTCTCCCTCCCAGATTCAATTCTTTGAACACTTCATACTTTAACTGGCACTTTCTTGTAAAAAGCACCTGGTTGTAATTGTTCTGTTTGGATAACATACAGATAAGTCTTGCAGAAATTTGGTGCTGACCCAAACACAGATTATTGTCGCACAGATCTCGAGGCAGAAGCACTCATGCGCAGACACACGTGTGAGGCAGATAGTACAGCAAGGTCCCTACTTGCAGCCACCTCCCAGATGCCAAGTAGAACTTTATGTCTTTCTGTTGCATTTTCCATTATCTTTCTCATCACTTAGCAGGCGGAGCAAATGGCATGTAAGAGCTCATCCTGGAAGAAGGGTGACCAACCTGTCCACCAGCTTCAGTAAAACTATGTATGTTTTTAAACCCATGCACAGGTGCTGGCAGCTGCTGAGTCACTCCCAAAGAGAGACCTTCCTTGCAGAGTCACCTACCACATCCCTGACTCACTTCAGAGTCTGCTGCATGCAGGCTGCACACCGGTGAAGCCTGTTTCAGCTCTTCTTCAGCCGCCCGTAACGAGGTCTGACAACCCCCTGATGGTCCTGGCCACAGAGAGGGCTTGTGTTGTGTCTAACCTACACCATCTTTGCTGAAACATTGTTCCAGTCCTAGACATCTCCTCCTCAAGAGGCATGAAGGGCAGATTCAGCTGTCTCTCCTAAGGATAAACTGCACCCTTTTCTTTCAGACTTGGCTAACAGGTTGTGTTTTCTTGGCTCTGCCTTTTCCAGTGGTCTCTTCTGAGTTGTCTCCGGCTGGGTTTCACCTTTTTCCAAGTGCAGTACCACCCATCTGACACAGCCTTCCAGCTGAGACCGTGCTGGTTACTGAATAGAGCTAAATGTTATTTTACATGTTCTTACACACGTGTAGGAATACGAGGTTTTTTCTTTTTCATTACAGTGTGACACTATAGACTCACATTCAGTCTCTGATCCACTACACTTTCTAGATTTTTTTTATTATTATTATTTATAGATTTATTAATTTGTAGAGCTGGTCCTTCTCTGGCATTTGCCATTTGTATTTTGGACAGTTCCCTGTTAAATTACATATTATTTCTTTTTCCTGTTTTGAGGGGCCATATCGCAAATATATCAAGCCATTTGAAGCCTGTCCCCAGCACTGTGGAGTGTGATTGCACCTTGCTGCTGTCTGTAAATGAGACAGGTTCATTCTCAAGTCCATCACTGGCATCATTGGTTTTGCTGCCAGAGACACTGGGCAATCACAAGGCCATGTAGCCTCCTGCCGAGCCCTTCTCGATCAAAACTTCCCTTTTGATAATGAACTAATCACCAGTACTCTCTGAGTAACGTTTTCCAGCCCATTTTATGGCCACCATGCAGCAGATCTGTCTAGACCACACACTTGCTGTGCTTGCCTGTGAGCGCTCTGTGGGAGACGCCGTGACCAGACATGCATTTGCTTCTGTCAGCGAGATCTGTCACCCTGTCACATAAGGAAATAAGACCTGTCTGACAAATCCATGCTGGCATCTACTCCTTCCATGCTCCCTTCCAGGTGTCTGATTATTTGCCTCAGTATTTTTGCAGGCTCTCGTGTTGCACTGAAGGGTGTACGCTTCCCCAGAGGCTCCTGCCTCCTGCCCTCAACGACAGGCACCCTACCTCTCCTTTTCTAGTCCTTCAGAAGTTCGGGCGAGAGGTCTGCATTCGCAAATTCCTACAGAAAATCCCCAACGGCATTTCAGACCCCCTCACCCCAGCCCAGTTCTTTGAGCATCTTAAGATTTAGATCAGGAGGTCTAGACAAATTTGAAAGCACCATATTTATTTAGGAAGTATGTGTTAACCTGGTGCTTTGAACTTGGTTGGAGGGCTTGTTTGTTTTCAGTGTTATATTAGCTACATAAATCTCTTTTTTATATTCCTGCATGAAAACTTTGCTGTCAGCTAAGACTGTATACAAAGACTGAGTCACTTCCTTTGAGGCACACTCTGTTAAAACATGGGATGAGTGTCTGAGATCTCCATTTTGTTGCGAAGAGCTAAAATAAAGAAATCTTCCAAGAGCAGCTGGCATAAAATATTTGTAATGAGAGCTGCCAACTACTAGAGGAAAGTGGTTTATTTATACAGGGGCACCACTGAGACAGACTGAAGAAACAGACTGTGTTGGATTTAGAAAATGAAAATCACCAGAGTGGACAAGGCTGTAAAAACTATATAATATAAAAAAATGAGTCTTGTAACCCAGCAGCACCTGCATCTGGCAATCTCATTCATGCCTTCTGCAGGACATAAACCTTCTCGCTCTATCAAATAAAACCCATAATTACATTGCTTAAGTAGGATATTAAGTGGCATCATATTAAGCCATTACATGACCCTTGTCATCATCAGCCCTGCCAGGCAGTGCAGAGAGCTGTTGCTCCCTGCTGATTTCTCTGGGTATCTATTTAAACATACTGTGGTAATTAGAAACATCTAAATAAAGCCCTGCCTAGGATTACAAGGACTGAATGGAAGAAACCTTTCTGTCTGGTGACCACAATACCCTTACCTGCTGCTGTTGTGTGTGCACACATCCTTGCCAACATCCCTCTTTTGATATGATCCGGAGCTCTATGGGGTAAGAAAGCAAAGAGGTTCAAAGGCAGCATCCTTTTCCTCCTCTGATTGATAGAGCCTCTGTCACTGGCAAAGAGGATCTTTCTACAGAAAGACAAATCTGCTAATCCCCCCTGCCTTACTCCTTTATGCTTTTCTCTGAAGGGAAACCTGCAGGTTTCAGATGCCAGCTTCATTCTAGGCGTCCTTTCTAATTACTTGAACCACTATCATTAACTGCAGCACGTATATTGATCGCTATCATGAACGTTGCCTTTCTAATATTCAGTGACCGTGTATCAAACTGTGTCACAGATGTAGATTTCAATGACAAGGTATGTCTGAGTGCACCCCACAGATTTCCCTTCCTTGCAGCTGAATCAGAAAAAAATAAAAATTACTCAAGTGATTTAATGGCCTTTAGCTCTATCCAAGGTAATATGATTAGCTCAGGAGCACTACTGGGCACCTAGTCCTGGGAAAGATTTCAGCTTCAGGTGGGAGAAACCCCTTGCTGTCCATGAAAGGTGTCTGTGAACATGTTTCCAGACTGGATTGCCTCCCAGATTTAGGCAACAGATGGCCTTGAAAGGTTTACATTCATTTTTCAAAGTACCCGTTTTAGCATTTGTCTTCCACTGAATAGTGTTTCAACAGAAAATGTCTTCACTTTCCACAGGAAGACCACCACAAAAGGGTTTCCAGCTCTGCGCTGTGCTGCCATGCCTGCTCCTCTCTCATTTGCAAGATTTGCCCCTGCAATGCCTGTGCTCAGATGCTGCAGTGCTTTCCAACGATTTGTCCACAAGCAAGCTCACAAACAAGCAGTACTTCATGTCACTGTCAAGTAATTATAGTGGTGGACACAGTTTGTAATAAAGCTTTTCACACAGGAAAAAGTCACAGATATCAAAGATCTTTGTCAAAAGGAAAGTTTAAAGGTTTTGAGATGCATAAGGAGAAATAGAAGTTGTCCACTCCAGTAACAAAAGCAGCTTTATATTTTACAGCCAAGGGTCAAAGCACAATGGGTTGAGACATGCCAGTAATACAAATGATTTTGCCTGAACTGTTGGAGACAGTCACTTGAAAGGTGCTCATCTGAGAGATATTTATCAGTGCACCGCCCGTTAACCACCTATTCCCTTGTTCCCCTCATTTTGGGGGGTGGGGTGGGTGGGTTGTATTCTAGGGTTGTATTCTAGGTTGGGAGGACCCAGTTCTATCCATGAAGTGGTCTAAACTACATATGAGGCGCCAAAAAATTTGGCCAATATATTACCCTGGATACACATCTCTTGCTAGCAAGAATTGTCACACACATAACCAGTAAAACTTCTCAGTGCCTGGCCATGTAATTTATCCACATAATTGCCTAAATAGGTGCACAGTTGCACACTGCCAGCCGGTCTAGAGGGTGGGTGTGAACATTAGCTGGTAATCCTCTGGCCTTTTTAGACCAGAATAGCTATTCCAAAGCAAACACACTGCAATAGCTGCTCTGGAATAGCTCACCAGGTGGCTTTGTTACCCCGAAAAACATTATTTCTTCTGAATAATCACAGCCCTCTGGAAATACAGTGGCATTTCTTCAAATAGCATGCTCTAGTGGGAACTACTCCCAAGCAGCTATTTGGAGATGATGTATTCTGCAGTAGTTATTATAGCAAATTTGCTCAGGTAGAGAAGGTCAGTAGAGGTGTTGACTAGAAATGCTCTTGGATCAACTTACCTGGAGGTTAAGGAGCGATTTCCTTTCGTATGGAGAGGATTTTGCCTAAGCACTTTCTGTACGTGCACAATTGATGCTGAAAAAAGAAAAAAAAAAAAGGAGCAAAGTCTATTTTTGTCTCTTGTTGTCCACGTCTCAGTCACAGTATAGAATTACTCTGGTCCAGCGATTGCCTGCCCGGAGAAGGGCCCATATTCATTCCACCTCCAGGGTTTCCATTAACACAGCAGTTACACTGTCATTTGGGCAGAAAGCCCAAGTCAAAGCACTGCTTCATTTGATCTGCATCTGTCCTAAAGTAATATCCCTCTGCTCTTTCCATCTTGTTTCCCTCTGAGGCAGCGGACTGCTGTTTTTGTGAGGAATGACTGCCTCCATTTGACAGCAGAATACTTTGAAGCGATCACGCTAAGCAGGCAGCACCACTGCTACAAATTACTGTCTACAGCACATTACAGTGACCTCCCTACCTTTCTTTTCCTTTTCATATGAGGACCTAGAAAGGAAAGGCACCCTTGTGTGCGTGGTAATCATTCAAATATGCTGCTTTTTGGCAATTCTTTCAAGGTAACAGAAAGCAATTTTCTTGAAAGAGAAGAATGCTTAAATAACATGGATCCCACTCTCCCCTTGTGTTTGACAAGGTGGAATTTACAGGCAGCCCCTATATTTCTGGATGATTGAAAATTCAGCATTCCCGAGGTCCCTTTTTTAACACCAAATTTTATTGTCAGGATATCAGGTTACTATTTCATACAACCTCTCCCTAAGGAAATGTATGCATCTGATATTCTAATGGATGCTTTTACTTCTTGTAGCAATTACACATATTTGCCCCAGTCCACGTGTCTTTTAAGTTGAGAAAAGGCCACAGCTAGGTCAAGGAATCTGTAGCACAGTGAGGTTGTCATCCATTGCCACCCTAAGAAAGACAAAATTTTGATGCTTATTTCTTTATATTTTTTACTGTAGTACCTTGAGAAGCGATGATCAGGACTGTGAGCACATCCTTGCAAATCCTTTTCATTAAAATGTCTCAATGTGCGAAGGTCATCCTTTGACAAGGAAAACATAGGATAGACTTAGCATCTTTAAAATCTAGAATCCCTATGACAAATTTAGGAATGAAAAAGGTGTTATCTCACTGGATTCGTTTTGTAAGACAGATGAGGGAGATATTCTGTGGGGAATTTTAATTCTGAATGACCTCTCTTAGGTTTTCTGTGAGAGAGAAATGATGTGGGCTCTCGAGTCCTAGAATGAGGTCTATTTATCTATTGTAATGGTAACAGTGACCTCTTGTGGAAATTTCTATAATCTTTGGTCTCTCAAGTTATTTTAACCTGGTTGTAGCTTTGGATCTACTTTTGGCACTTCTAACACATCTGTTACTGTTTATAAAGGAAAAACAGATTTAAGGTAGCCCCTTCTCCCTTCTCCAGGTTTATGACTAGGCCCCTTAATTTCAGTGTGCCAGGTCTTTAAGTTAGAAAGGAAAATACTACACACATATTTTTATTTTAGAAGAAGCAAGCTGTTGGAAATTATGAAAGGAGAAAAAGAAAGAGTGAGTTTATCATGACCCACCAATGGCACTGGAATGCATTAAGGGGAAGACTCAGTCTTAAGGGAGATAGGTCCTGTTCAAGTGGGGAAATACTAGAATATAATACAGTGTGCATTTCTAGGCAGGTATATTAAAGACACAGAAACTCCAAAGGGGAACAAATGCAGAGATGGGCTACTTTGGCCACCAGGGAAGATGAGGAAGCTGTACTGTTCCTGCCAGGAAAGGACACTGAAGAGGGTTATGGTTACTTGGCACAATTACAGCTGGGCTGGAGGACATGGAAGGGGACCTCTGCAAACCATACACCAACAACTGAGCCTTGAAGCTTTTTGCTTTGACCAGTCCATGTCTGTGGTTGGTGAAGAATCAGTCCCATGATAATTGTGAGCAGCCTGAAGGGATTGCAGATAGAATGTCATGAAGCAAAAGAAAGACTAAATAACCCTTCCATATATATCACAGGGCAGACATAAGCAACAATTTACATTTACGTAAAAAAATAATCTGGTTTATAAAGAGCAAATAAAAAGGAGCACACGCTTGGCTGAAATGAGCAGTCATTTGAAATGCGAACCAGTGTTTGTTAATGGAGTTTTGGCACATACTGACAATTTCAGTTATTAGCACTGGCTGAATGATGCCAACACTATACAATGATTCTGTAATCAGAGGGCTTACAGCAGAAGACAGGAGACACAGCAAGCTTTGCAAAATAACGCTGTAGTTGCTTCCTTTAGCCGGGGACTACTTATTGACATGAATAAGAACACACACACACACAAAATAAAAAAAAAAATTAAAAGAAAATGTAAAAAGATGAATTATCTCATCCTTTACAAAGAAAAGAAAAACAATGCAGTAGTTTAGCTTTCTGATGCTGATGGTCCTCCGTAGCTTTTTTGCAGGACCCTGTGACATCTAAATGACTGGTAATGGATTTTTAATTACACAGTTACTTCACGGTGAAAACAGCACATACATATAAATACATATTCAGTAAAGCAGATAGCTGATAAACAGCCTAACCACAACATACTCATATTTGTTTTTGTACACGTTGTACTGAGCATTGTGAAACTGGGGCACACAGGACTTAGAGCATTATGCTACACCAGGAGACCATGTTCCATTACCGTTTCACGTGGGGGAGGAAGGAAAATTCCCCACTGCTCATTTTGCTTGTTTTTCTTTTTTTGTAATTACTTCTTAACATTAATCACTTAATATAATTTCAAAATTTCCACAGGTCTCAACACCTCTCTCAAGTTTCAGAAACAGCAGTATGGCAGCAGCACAGTCAGGGGATCAGCATTTCACCTAGGCAGTGTCACTCTTTCTTCAGCTTTTGACTGAGCCCTCTTGTCATTAAGCCAAGTCTTTGGTTTTCAGATGTTTAACTACCTTTCTTTAAAGTGATGCACAGTTTTTTACAGCAATATAATTGTCCTCCTGGAGAATGTCTGAGACATGAAGTTCTTCTTGAGAAAAGAGGCTGAGACACAGCATCCCAGCAATTCCTGGGCTAAATTGCTCCACCAGCATGCAGGCAGCATCAGGGCACTGCACCCCTAGGCATCGCTCATTTGCCAGAAGAGCGTAGTGGTGCCCCACTGTTTGGCAAAAGGGTAAAGGAAAAAATGCTGTAGCCTAGGCGAGGGAGCAGGAGGGATACAATGCCAGGCTCCTGCCTGGGAGACTACAAAAATAAAAGCAGTGCTGAGTCATTCACAAGTCCAGAGGCCAAATACTGTTCTGGTCATGCTGACTCCCCCTTCTCCAAAGACCATGAGAGAAAACAGCAGTATAACACAGAATTGTTGCTTTCATGTCTGGAAGGCCCACTGGTGGTCAAGGCTTATAAAAGGTTACCTTAAGAGCAAAAGAGAAGAAAAAAAAACCCAGCAGAATGAGGTCAGAGGAAGGTAAGAAGAGTCTGTCTGACTGTAAGAGACAAGAAGGGAAGTCTTGTTCATAGGCACCAAAGCCAAAAAAAAGTTATGCTGCCAGCAGTTACAAGGTCCACTCTGCTCTTCATTGCTCTTCTATTTAGCTTTAAAATTGTGGTGCAATCTTAGCTAACAGGAAAGAGAGCAGACACAGGTGATGCAGGGTCAGAGAGGAGCTCTGAGTGCCTTGCCAAGCGGCCTGAGTAAAAGACAAAAATGCCGAAAAAACAGACTCGCTGCTAGACCGCCTGCCACAACTGGCACTGGGTCGGAGGGCAGCCAGGTCCTTGCTGTGAACCAGAGGGATTAGTCATGCTCTGAGGGAACAAGATGACATAGCAGATTTACTACTAAAACAAGTAGTTTCCAGGGCTCTCACAAACATCCTAGCCTAGTTTTCTCAGTATGTGTTTCTTCTGCTTCATCAAGAGTATCTAAAAAAGTAGGTTTTTTCTTAATGGGAATTCAAATAGGAACTAAGGCATCTCTCTCCTCTGCTGCGCCACCAATTTTCATCAAAGCTACAAGATCTGAGACTTCCATATCACTGGGAAATCTTGCTGAAGTTAAAAAACTTTTGTGGTGGGAAGAATTGTTCTTCCAGCCACAAGACCTTATGAAGTCCTGCTGTTGCTGTCATTGCTGGCAGCGACACTCGGAGCCCTCTAGAAACATGGGAGGGATTATTTCATGTTTTACACACTCTGGGTACATTTTAACTACAATAATAAGTAGTGATTGCAACATAACAGTCTCTGTCAGCAGCTGGTTGTGGTTTAGTCCCAGCATTCTGCCACACAGAGCAGGATAATGTATTTACAGTAACTGTAGGGAGAGGAAGCTGGTTTCAGTCACCTGGCACCGGGTGCTTACCGCTGGGGCTGAAAGACTTCCACCCAGGCATGGTTTCCTACCTAAAAATCTAGCAAGAGAAATGAGGCATTAAAAGGAGCCTTGGTGTCTCTTCTCAGAAGCAATTGGGGACTGAGTTTCTCTGTTGGCTGCTCAGCGGGATGTGTGGATGCAGGAAGGTTTTGCAGGGCTGTTCCCAAGCTGCTACTGGGAGCACACAGGGAACTCCTGGGTCTGAGGAGAAAACAGCTGAATTTTCCCGAAGTACAAATATTATACTAAAACTCTCAGAGGGACACAGAACATACGGTGATAACTGTCTGCACAAATGTGCCTAGGAAAAATACTTGCATCTGTACCACTCTGAAGGCATAAAGTTATTGGCAGGAGCAGACTCAGTGGGACACAGCCCAATGTGAAGGATTGCTGTAGGGATCTTTCCCCCAGTGCCTGGGAGTGGTTAAGGGTTAGGGTCAGGCTGAGGCCCTTGGATTGGCTCAGTGCACTGCAGGTGGCAGGCTTTTTGCCCGTCCAAGAGACAAGAGCTAAGCGGAGGTGAGAGGAGATGGAGTGACAGGTCAGCCTGGTGTTCCTGTTAGATGATACGCAACAAGGGGCGATGACTAACTAGTGTAACCAAAATACAGGTTTACTGTGCTGGCCATAACAACAGCTACACAAAGTTCAGCCACACACAGCTCTGCGACCTCCTGTGTTGGTCAGGAGAGGCTGAAGGGAGTGGAGGAGTGTGATAAGCCAGGTTGGGTTGGCAGTGAGGTGGGTCAGCAAAAACCACATGCGTTCTGGCTTCTTTTCAGACTGCCCTGTTTCCCTCTTTATCCTCCAACTCCTTTGCCTGCCAGTAAAGGAAAGCGTGACAGACAGGTTTGGGAAAGAAGACCACGGAAACTCAGCAAAGGACTGCTAGATTTTGAAGATTTCAGAAGGAAAGCACTTTTTGATGAATGATAGAAGCATTTAGGTTGGAAAAGACCCATAAGATCATTTAGTTCAACCGTTAACCTAACACTGCCAAGTCCACCACTAAACCCTGCCCTGCAGCACCACATCCACATGTCTTTGAAATACCTCCCACGGTGGTGACAGCACCACTGCCCTGGGCAGCCTGTTCCAATG
>NW_010433378.1:35228-42358 GCF_000710305.1 Buceros rhinoceros silvestris | reverse complement strand
ATATTTATATATAAAAATCTAATTCTAGTTTTCGGGAACACTTAGCAGAAAAGATTCTGTCTGAAGCTTTGTATTCCTGAAATCAGAAACCCACGGCATCATTCCTGATGCCAGGTACACTGAACCACCCTGCTTTGTGATTTTACAACGAGTTTATTGGGTGGTGATTTAACTTAATGCATTTTCCTGTGCAGCTCCACGCAGTGGGAGTGTGTACACAGTCATTCCCCACCTGAAGTTAGGAGGGGTGATGTCTAAGCTACAGATAGCTCATTAATTGGGGCCATGTTGGTATCGTCTTTCTCTTGGTCTCTCAACTCAGCTCAGACTCCTGGCTGAGACGGAGTTTGGTAAAACGTGCCCAGCTGAAGATCCAGGTGGAGCATGAGCTGCCCCAATTTTTTCTCTTTGTGATCCTCTGCTACATGATAATACTTCCCAGTGTTTCCTTCAGCATGGTCCTCTATATTTATACACCCAAGATAATATATCTAAGACACTTAAGCTGCTGCCGACTTTCATTGGAATGTACCTAGAGGTTCAAAAATAATTAGTGAAGGGAGAAAGAAGGATGGACAGACAGACAGCATTATCACTCCAGAAATATATGTTAGGCCACATTAAATTGAATTTCCCTGCATGTTTTCTCCTCCTGTTTTTAACCAGCACAGGCACCTTTTAATGCTGGTGATAGAGAATTTTAATATTAGTGACTGTCTGAAAACTGGACAGGAAATGGATTTGTACTATGTCACCATGCACAGCAGTTACCCATTTTAAAACACAACTTTGTTAAGCAAAGGATACATAACATAATGAAGAAAAATTACCCTAGTCACTGTTATTTTAGAAGTACTAGAAATGAGCCTGCAGTTTGTTATTGCACTGTTAACCTCTGATCCTAGAGGAGGTCTGTGGTCTTGAACACATTAAAATCGTTAAGTAGGAACATGATAGCTCTTTACTGAGCACCCTTATGCCCTGCCTAAGGATGCCACAACCAACAAGATATCTGTTTTCTTCGCAAAACTGAGGAGAAGGTGTCCCAAACCAGTCTGCTGCAGTTTGGGTGCTGGCTGCTGGCAGAGGTGGGAGGGATGTCCAGGGTGCTGTAAGAAAGATCTGGAAATCTATGGGCCACAACCTCCTTTGAGATCAAGGGATCCCTCAGGATCCACACACCTTTCCAAAACCCACTGGACACATCCTTAACATCACTCGGTACAACCATGGAAGGAAAGGCTGCTAGGTGTCAGGTGGCAAACAAGCCATCATTGCTGAGGGAAGGAGGAACAAAGGAGGTGTTCGATATAAAGCATTTTTGGAAGATTTGGGACCAATAAAATATTAATGGGATTTTCTAATTTTCACACATGGATTTTTTTTTTTTTTTTGTTCTAGAGCAGTGTCCAAATCTTATTTACATGTTGGATATAACTTTGAATTGCAAAACTGAAGCAAAAAGATATTAGCCCAAAAAGTTCTCTTCCAACATATTTTTGAGTGGAAATGAAAAAAAGAATCTCTTCCAGCTTTGTGTACAAAATTTTACCATATATTTAAATTGATTTTTCCCTCATTCTAAAACAAATACTCTTCTAAGTGAAAAGTCAAATGTTGTCTGTTAATAAAGCTTTTGCTTTTGATTCTTTGCGTCCCTAGCCCTTTAGCCAGACCTGTGAAAAGAACAGAAACCCTGTTTTGGGAGGCATGTCAGGACTCTGAAATGCGCTTCTTTTGCACCGCAGGAAGAAATCCAGACATTCTGAAATTTTCATCAAATGCAGCAATGACTGAGAGCATGACTTAAGAGCAGATAAAATATTTTCTTTAAACTTTTGTATCTTTGGTTGCAATGTAGGATGTGCTTTGCAGTAATCACAGAATGGTAGGAGTTGGAAGGGACCTCTGGAGATCATCTTGTCCAACCCCACTGCTAAAGCAGGTTTAGCTAGAGCACGTAGGGCAGGATGACATCCAGCTGGGTTTTGAATGTCTCCAGAGAAGGAGACTCGACAACCTTTTTGAGCAGCCTGTTCAATGGGTTTGTGCCCGTTGCCTCTTGTGATGTCTCTGGGCACTACTGTAAAGAGCCTGGGTCCATCATCTTGTCATGCACTTTTAGATATGATATGCATTGACAAGATTATCTCTCTCAGTCTTTTTCAGGCTAAACAGACCCAGGTCTCTCAGCCTTTCCTCCTAAGAGAGATACTCCAGTCCCCTAATTATCTTTGTAACCCTTTGCTGGATTCTCTTCAGTAGTTCTTTGCTTCTCTTGAACTGGGTAGCCCAGTACTCCAGATGTGGCCTCACCAGGGTAGAGTAGAAGGGGAGGAGAACATCCCTTGACCTGCTGTGGCAGTGCAACCCCCCTGACACCGTGCACTGAGCTTGCACAGAAGACAGGCCTTGCAGCAGCACCTAACAAGCACCTGGAGCTACTCGCCGCTGGGGATATTGGTGCCTGGATGTCTGGGTTCCCTTAGCTGCATCGTGTCTGTGTTGACTGAAAGTGACCACAGTAAACACTCAACCAGGGTATAAATGGAGCCCTGCCGTAGAACGATTTTTAAGTGGGTCCTCCTCGAGCAGCAGGTTGTGCAGTTGGAGACTCCCCTCAGGTCGGGACACCTGCCAAGGCTAATTCCCAGGACTCCCCCTCGAGCTGGGATGCCACCCGAGTGTACCTCCCTGGGATTGAGTGATCCTTACCCCAGCGTTGGTAAGTGACCCCCTTGGTATCATTAGGTGAGAGATTCTCCCCTTTGTCAGTGAGCTGTGCACATTTTGGGTCTATCCTGCCTTAGAATAGATTCCTTAGTGTTCATAAACTTGTTGTGCAGTAATAACTCCCAACTGACATCTGAACCTGTACAGTCGGAGTGCCAGGCAAATTTGTTTGTAATAAATCCACGTTTTTCAGACAGCTGCTGCTGTCTGTTTTGTGGGTGCCTCCGCGACACCTGCTTGTCATACTATTCTTAATGCATCCCAGGATACGATTGGCCTTCTGGGCCACAAGAGCACATTGCTGGCTCATGAAGACTGATTTTTATCCTTGTCCACTGATACGCTATTTGTTTCATAGCGCTTTGTTTCCACTAAGAACGAAAGTTTAAAAGAGTGAACAGAAGTATTCCTCCTTTTTCACAAAACATGAGGTTTTTTTCTATTTTTTATCTAAGTTTAAACATCAGTATTTTCCATCAGTATTATGAATGTAACTCCTTTCAGTCATACAATTAAAATTTGCAATGACTATTGTGGTAACGCCGAGAAATGTCGAAGAGAATACGCCTTACTTCTTGCAGCTAGGCAATGAACAAACTTCTAGAAAATGACAGCCCTGGAGTCATCCATAGATCTTGCATAATTAACACTTCTAATAAACTGCATCAGCAGCACAAGAGTTAAATCTTCTTGCTTTAAAATTACCATTATATGTGATTGACACTGTCAAGAGTTCATATACACTTGGAATTATACTGAGGTATAAGCACATTTTCAAGTCAGTGCTGATCCTAAATTAAGGCTTTGTAAGAAAAATTTATTTACAAAAGCTAAAGGGGACAGAAATATTTACATAAAATTAATAAAAAAATAAACAGATACTAGATAAATGTTCTTATTGGCTTATCGATGCTCTGGATTTCAATTCACTAATTCAAGAGGAATTTAAATAAACCTTCAATTTAGCCTTTTTTTATATTTCTGCAGGGAGAGAAGTAAAAATAACAGTAACAAATACTAGAAAGCATTAGATTTTTAAAGTGTAATTTAAATAATCAACAATTGTATTTATTACACAGAATAAGCAAGACTTACCTTTAAATTTATAGATTAGCTTAATAATCATTTCAAGTATATTCATGTAAATATATTCCTTTTTGGCTTGTGGTAAAAATAATGATGCCATTTGCACCCAAATAAATAAAACCACAAACGTTACTCACTTGACAAACTGCACTGTACTGCTATATATTATTCTCACACAGAACATAAGGGCATATAGAGAGGGGCTGAAATGCAATCAGAAGAGGTATTGTAAAGCATATTTTTGACACCTTCTAGCCCAGCCTACACCTAAATGAGAGATCTTATGAATTAAACATAATTCTTGATTTATGTCCTGTTACCCTTGTATCAAAACTCACAGTTCCAGAGCAATGTCGCTGTGAATTCGTTTAATGATATTGATGATACATCTAACACAGAGAATACGAAGTAACAAGCAGCGCAGAGCATGGCTTAATAAATCACTCCTGTAGAGCACTAGGCAATAAATTACAAGCCATTAATTTACTCTAAATTATGCTAAAATACTTACACTACTTGTGCAGCAAATTATAAATACCTGCCATTTCTGGTAAAAATGTGAAACTTCTGACCAGGAAATGTTATCACGTATATCAGACTTCAAATTAACTGAGTTTGGATTAGACCTTCTTTCTTAAAACAAGAAGCAAATTGTAAAGAAAATATTGCAGCTACGTCATCCTTGACATTATACACAGTCCAACAACCCAGCACATCAAACTGCCTCCGGTACCTGCATTTCTGAATTACCCATCTGCTTCTACAAGTTATGGACTTGACTGTATACGCGTCTGTCACAAAGCTAGTAGTACTGCTGTGGCTCTTCAGGTATGAAGACCCAGGTCTTGATTGCCCACTCACACCGAGTTATCAGCACCTCGTCTGCTGAGAAGGTCTCGTGACACGTGTGTACACCAACACTCGCACCGTGCTGAGGGAGGCTCACTAATCATACAGAGCTGTGCAATGTGATTTAGAATAGCAGAATCTGGTCTAACAGAGAATAGGAAACATCCTCCTTAAGAGAATTAAAATTAGAGGGCAATGAATGATTAATTTACAAATCATCTGACATTAAAGATAGTTAAGAGTTGTTAAAGTTTTGAGCTTTTGGCAAAGAAACCAGCTAACTTGTTTCTTACAGCCCACTGTCTAGTATTTGGGGGAATTTAATTTCAAGAGTTGGCTTTTCTACAATTACTTAGCACAAGCCATATATCTTTGTGTCTGAGAAATAGTGAAACCGCCTCCAGTATACTTACTGGTTATATGTTTTTGAATCCTTTAGAGATCCAATTTTGTACACTGTACGATCTGCAAGGTAGCAATTGTAAAGCTGGATTATGACCCTGTTGTGAAGATCGTTAGTGGTGTCATTGAATGTAACAACCACAAAAGAAGTTTTCTTCCCCAGAAACTGCAGCATAGTCTTGACATATGACCCTAACAAGGAAACCCCTCACATAAACTTGTGCACAAACATCTCCCCCTCCTTCTTGGATCTGTTAATGGCTACAGAGGACACGATCAGAGAAAAGTAATTGTGATCCAAAGAGCAAGATTGTAAGTCTAAGAAATCTGGTTAATGGATCATGCACCTGATCATGCTGGCTGAAGCCAAAATAATTACTCATTCAAGATACTTAGCCTAGTTAGAAAAAAAAAACAATTGCATGCTACTGCACTCACGGTGGCTGGTTTATTCCTTTGTGGGCCTATTAACACAAAGGGCAAACACTGCTGTTAAAAACCAGTGAGAAAGCTGAGTGCAGGAGATGGACACTGTCCCCATCTCCCACAAATTATAATAAAACCTCTTAATGATCACTTTTTTACCTTAGTTACCAAACAGTGCTTAAAAAAAAAAATCAAACCAACTGTTCGAATTATTACAACAGGATCTGTGTCAAGCCTTGGTTTGGGCTTCCCCAAATTGTTTTTTCTTCTTCATCTCTGCCCGTGTCCCCAATAAACCTGTGATCTCCAGTACGGGGTTACCTTCTAATCTGACATTTTGATGGTAGAGATTTGAGGATTGCCACAGGCATAGACATGCCAGTAAAACTAATCAAAACAGCTCTGGAAGAATAACAAAGCTGTCACTCAATGGTTTCTGCTTTTTCCAAAATTTCTCTAGTCAAAGTGTTCACTTTCTGCAAAAACTCTTCCCTGGTCTGGCTTAACCTGCATCTCCACAAGCCTTGCTGTCTCACCACAAACTCACTCCTCTTTTTTATTTCCCAGATTCTTTCTCAGTTCCCACCCATTTTTGTATTTCCTCAAATAATCCTAGTGATTTGCCAATGGAAAACACAGTAAACAGTTCTCTCTAACTATCCCATCTGGATTTGTATCTTCCATTTTAACTTTCACTTTGAAAACAAACCACTTAGCATTTTTTTACTATGTTTTTAGAAGAAAAATGTAATTGTACTCTACATATATCTGAATGTCAATACTAAAATTTAGCTTCATCTGTCCATAAGTGTAAATCAGTTGCTGGGTGACCAAAGATTATGCTACTCGCTGTAGGTCTTCCCCCTCCCTTTTATTTCAGCAAATTCCGACAGCCCTATTACCCACTAACAGCTGTATAGTACTTCTGCACTTTAATTTGTTTCAGTGGTTGCGTGAGGACATCGAGGTCAGTATAATGCCCTCAAAATTCCTAGTGGCAAACCGCTGGTGTTATGAACATTAAATCTGAGATGGCCGTAGCTGACTCTTTTCCACATAAAATATCCTGAGTCTGTCCCAGATACCCAGCTTTGGCACAGGTTGTTTTATATTAAAAGGAAATGTTCCCAAAGAAAAAACACAGCAGCAGAAACTAATCTCGTATATTGCAAGCATTAGATACAGGCAAAGCATCAGGAGCTCAGCCTGTAGAGACCAGGCTCAACTGTAAAATTCATCAAAATAAAGCCTTAAAATATAAAGATAAATATGGACTTCTTACATGAACAATGACAGCCCAAGTCATTACTGGTTTTCTAGCTACCATCTCAGCTACATTTTCTAATTCTTCCAAAACCCCAAAATTAAGTACTGCCAGCAGCAAAAGTTACACTGCTCACGTTTCACCTTAGTAGACCAGCAACCACTCTGTAGCTGAAGGCAGCTATTCTTAGTTTCACGCTATTTCAGTAACACTACTGATGTTTTAACCTCACCCATACAGATTCTCTGAATGCATAACTTCACGTACGTGTAGCAGGCAGTCAGCTTCCTGCGCCATGCATTCTCCGCACTGGCTGGAAGTGCTCTCAGCCTTTGGCAAGTGCTTAGTAAAGAGTGAATCTGCAGGAATG
>NW_010433378.1:28235-35146 GCF_000710305.1 Buceros rhinoceros silvestris | reverse complement strand
GAATGCACAGGCATGAAAGGTATTATTACATTGCTATTTGTTATGCTAATTTTGTTAAGGGTCTGTCAGAATTCCATTATGCACCATATTTTCAAGGGCCTCATAAATCAACCATGAAATGTATTCTGCACTCACACTTTCATTCAAAGAGTAAGTCCTAATAACAATATTATTCTGCCAATATAAGGCAAAAAAGCAACAAGGCTTATTAAAATTCTATTTATTAATTTTTCAGATATAACCTGAAAGTTTAAAGAGATTACTAAAGCACTGCTAAACAGTAATGCAATGCTTCCAGCACTGTCAAATGTCGAGCTTCACTTACCCTATGATTTTGTTACTATCTGGAAATCTAATGAATCTCATGAAAACTTCATACACTTGGCTTAACATTCATGTTTCAGCTGTTACTGGGTATTCAGTGCTCCTGAATCTACCAGCTACACAACCAAACCTCCATGCGGCTAAGGTGACATGTGCCTCAGCCCTTGGAGGTCTGGGGCATGTGCAGCTCCAGGACTGGCTCCCAGGTAAAAAGGATCATCCTTGGGAAGGGTGAACTACTCTGACCTGGCTTTGGAACTTCCTGATAGCTCCAGCTGGGAATTCACATTTCAAGTCACATTCTTCGCCAGAAAAGTCCCGCTGCCAAAAATGGGTCAAAAACCCAGATTCAAAATCCAGTTTAATTACCTATGAGACAGATATAGATTGAGAACCTGAGTAGCCAATGCTGCTAAACTACCTCTACTGACAAATGTAGTAGTCATACAATAGTCATCTATATCCCATTACACAACATCTGTCAACCTCAGAAATACTTGTTTCTACTTGTCAATTTCTTCTTCTAGTCCATGGGGACTTTGGTCCATACCAAAATTATTCCAGAGCTCTGAACACGATCACAAACAATAAACTTAGCTACTAGTTAAATCCCTGGTGGCTTATAAATCAACCATGGAAATATCCTGACAAATATAAGTAAATATTCCTGACATATATCCTAAATCCTAGCGAGAATGAGATCTTTTAAAATTATTTTTATTTCATTCAGCTAACACATACTAACAATTTGTAAACATACAGTGTCCTCCTGAGATGCTTTGGTTTTGTATCACAACAAGCATTAAAAGATCAAGCCTTAAAAGCTTAACAATAAAAAAGGCCAAGTGCAATATATATGCACCAAAACTAATGACTTTTATGACAATCTACTTATCCACCACCACATCAGTCTGACAATCTAATGCATGGACTCCCAGAGTCTTAGTGTCCACAGGTTGTGCCATATGGCACTGCAAAGTTGGATTTAAATTTAGCTTCAATAGCACAACGGTCATCTCTTTAAAGGCACAAATAAATGTACTAATAGATATATGAGGACTGTATTCATTTTCAGAAATTTAACATTAAACAACTTGCATTTTTCTGAAGAGTGACTTAAAGGGACCACAAGTGCTCTGCCAGGATTGTGGAAATTTTCATTATTGCCAGATATGTTGCTGCCACAGAGGAGCTACAAAGGAGCCTCATAAGAAGGAGAAAAGGCTGACATGGATGTTCTGTTCTTTATTGGGAGGGAGGAGAATTGAAAAAAAAAAAGAAAGAAGAAATTATATGTTAAAGGAAATACCACACAAACAGACATATGTGCGAGACCACATTTCATTTTCCATAGTAAAATGTACTCAAACTCTTGCACAGGCTAGAAAAAAATGAAATGTATCCTCAATGTACTTCAGAACAAAGACAGTGTCATCATTGACTTCAGATCTATTTGCCCTCCCACCATAAGAAATACAGCTGATGTTCCTCATCTATCAGCATGGACAGCTGCTTACTGTGCTAAACTAGTAGTTCCCAGTCAAGAGACACTTCACAGGGCTTTTCAAGGGAGGAGTGAATTGGGACATCGTTTCCTCCCTTTCCCTGTCAGTCCAAAGTGAAGACCTCTGCTCATGAAGGAGGCAGGAACCGCCACGGCACAATTGTTGCCTCCTGTCCAGATGGTCAAAGACCTCCCAGCAGTAACCACAGCAGCCAGGCTAAGCTAGCAGAAGAGGGACGTGAGCTACAGCCATCATTACCTGATAGTGCAAAGAGCAACTCAGAAGCAGAGCTGTCTTTTCCATCCCTTTACTCACTTGACTCTGGGACTCTTGTTTGCTGAGAACAACTAGAAAATAAAAGAAGTCTTTTTGCAAGTTAAAGGCTCCACAAAGTGAGAAACCCATTGCTCAAAGTCATTGGGAGACACAATATTGTTCTCTAAAGCAACTATGTTTTCATTGTGTTAAGTAACAACAGGGGTCCAGCCTCTTGGAACGCTTTTTGTGTGGAGTCCACTCCGAAAGAGACTCCTTGAAACAAAAAAGACAACCATTTGCATATAGATAGTTGGAACAATGACCTAATTGCCCATCCTATTTTAAACACACAGCTCTGACTAAGAACAGTGACTGACAGAACAGTGCCAGCTCTGGGAGTGAATGGACAAACGGAAGGTAGCTCCAAAGCTGAGCACTTCACCCAAAGGAAAGGTCAGCTCTTCCTGGCAAGCAGGAAAATACCCGAACAGATTTTATGGCTGCTGGCAAGGTAGTGTCACAGCTGAAATGTTTGCCCTTGCAGACATCATGGTTGAAATTTTGCGTGACTTTCAGCATGACTTGAGTGCCGCAAGGGGATCTAGTAGTATGTAGGGCACATGAGCCTGGGAAAGCAGCCCAGGGAGCCCAGCTCCAGATGTATCAGGGTGCCTCACAGAAAGTTTCCTAAGCATATGGACTCAGGCACATGTAGTTTTTAAAGCCTGATGAAGGCGGAGGGTCTTTCCCAAATTCTCAGAAAAGACACCGTTGTCTGACCAGCCCTGCTCCTGCACATCTACCTCTCAACAACATCTTAACCCAGCTCCAAGCAAAGCAGCCTCCGGCACTTCAGTAAACCATGAATGTTAGTGACACTTTCCTCCATCTTTTCAAGGCAGAGCAGCAAGCCTGGAAACGGTTGGTATTGACTCAGTTCCCACCTTGGTCCAAGAATCTCTTTTCACAGAGCAGGGCTTTTCCCACCCACTTATAAGCTAAAACTTTCCATTAAACCTTGACACTGTACAGCTTCTTACAGCCAGAGGAAGGAGCCAGAAAATAATCAACAAGAAAAAGCCTAGGAGGTAGACGAGGGAATCTGAGTTTTAATCCTTAATTCTTCCACAGGACTGGCATCCATGCCACATGGATGCTGTTACAGCCCTCAGACTTCGGGGTATCATGCCATATTGTACACAGCAGAGAGCTGAGCTCCAGCTCTTCCTAGCCCAGGATGGCTTCACTATTTCAGTTTTCTCCACCCACTACCTAGGGCTTATATGCTTATGTCATGTTAGTTAATGAGCATACCCACGGCCCAGAGAGAACAGGTTCTGCCACCTCCAAACCCAAATTCAGTCCTGCAGATGCAGATCAAGTAGCTCTGAGCCACAGTGACCGACATGCCATGCTGTGTCCAGGTTTTATAGACTTAGGCTCTGTGATAGCAGAGACTAAACTTGGGCAGGTATTCCCCAGGCACCTGAAATGGTGTTGGAAAACATGAGGAAGAGACATGTGACACCTGCCTGACATGCTCAGTTCCCCCAGGAGAGTAGCTCCTCCTGGGGCTGGAAAGGGCAGAGCTAGCTACATTCTTCCATTTGCTAAGCTATGAAATTTCCATACTACCTTCACTCAGACAGGAAAGCCCTGACTATGCAACAGGGTTTTCAGACTTGCTTTTGCTTTGGTAAAGACAGTTACTACAAAAATAGCAAACTGAAAAATCCCTAATGCTATTTGGTGTTATTTATAGAGGATGAGCATTGCTTTCACTCTACTGTTTTAAGAGAATAAACCTTTCTAATAATTGGATCAAAGAGGCAGTATTCCCGAATACTATCAGAGAAGGCCCTCTGATTTAAATGCTCTTCAAATAGTTCAGGGATTTTTTTAACTTTAGTGTCTTCTGAATTTCATTTTCCCTTTTAATTTTGGCAATCTTACAAGTTCTAGGGAAGTTTCCCAGTACCCCACATGCTGTCACAGCATCTTCAAACCATCTTTACAGTTCTTCCATCATATTTTGTGTAAAGAAAAACTTTTAGCTCATCATTGCAACAGCTGCTAATGAAGATCTTTAGGCTTTCTTCTAGCTGATAAAGAGAGAATGACAAATATTTTAAGTAGCCATTAAACTGTGCTAAATCAATGGTGATTTACACAGAATTTCTATAGGAGCATACAGCCCATCCACTTTAATATCAAGAGAGTTAATTGTGATCAATGATACTACAGTGGAAGGCAAATGAATTCTTAATGACAAGAAACTTTGCATGTTACAAAAATAGAAGCTAACAAGAAACCTCTTTGCTGCATTTTCCACATTACATCATTAGTAACTACTACTATGTCGAAAAAATTAAAAGGAAAACATGAGTGTTTTAAAGCCTTTATAGATCAATCAGTTTTACAAATTGTAACAGGATTAGGAAGATAGGATGAGTTCTTTTAACATTCATCTTTTTCTCTGTATTATTGGAAATTTATTTTAACAGATGTTGGATTAATTAAAAAATTATCATCACAGGGTTTTTTTTTTAGCCACTGAATACGAGACTGGAGACTTTATGGGTGTCCTTGTCTCACTTTTACAACCTCTTTTGTTTGACTTGTAGGTTTAAATGTGCATCATAACACCTCTCATCCAGCAGTAAGAAATTCTCTGGGGAACACTTGCAGAAAATAGGACATTGAGTCCATAATTAAAGTAATCTCTTCCCAGGCAGATGCTTCAGTTGGCTCTGTTATCACATATTACAAAAGGCATCTTGAGGCCTATAAAATGTGCAGCAAATGGCTTTGGAGATGAGAAACAGCAATTTTTCATCTAATTTTGATCCATAGACATGTAAGTACTGTATTGCCACTTTTTGGTATGGAGCCAAATAACTATTGTGGTTGTTGAAATAAGCTTGGCAGTAACCAAAATTAAAGAGTACTCCAGCTTTTATCCTCAGTCAGGAAAGCCTTTTTCTAACCATCTTTGCACTTAGCAAATAAGCATGCCATCTCAAATATGCGCGTTAATGCCGACATCTGGATTTAGAAGAAAGGCTTTATGCAGCTTAACTCACCATACATATTCTCTCCCTATTTGCTTGTTAAAACCATCGTTCAAATTATGGCCCTAGCATCTTCACTGCTTTGTGAAACAGTCTGTGATACCGACTGGAAGCATTTCCACTGTTTATCTTTTGTATTTTAGGATGTTTAGGACATTGCTTTTTGAATGTGTAAGTAGGTTCTGCAAAGTAATTTGTCCCTATCAGTTATAATCCTTTGCATAAACATTAATGCTGATAGGAGCTGGGTGAGTTTATGGAGAATGCTTTTAGTTCCCGACTGCAACTAATGTGTTGCATGGGGGCAGAATTTTACCTCAAACTAGTGAAGTACTGAAAAAAAAAAAAAGAGAGAGAGAGAGAGAGAGAGAGAGATTGACTTTCTCCCATTATTCATTTCTTTAAAATTGCTATTTTAAACTCTCCCTACTTGGGTGGGAAATCATGGAGATTGCTGGAGAGCTGCTTACCGTCTCAGACTTCAAAAATGCATTTTTCACATAAAATGTCTCAAGTAAATGCACATTACTACTTGAGCTAAACAGCTTGTGTAGAGCCAAGAGCGATATTTAGAAAGATGTAAGAGGAAATGCTACATTTGTTACGTTTCTAATAAGCATTAAAAGATCCAAGCCGCTTGAGAGGAATAAGAAAAGAAAAGCCACGTTAGGAAAACCCTGTTTTGTAACGTAACAGTGGTATTGTATCTGTAAAATGTACGTTATGGGAACAACTCTTAATCAGCAACAAAAGCCAGAAGCAGCATGGGAAATACTTCAATAATTTGCTCTTAAAATAAAATTAATTATTATTTGAATTAGTGTAGAGTCTCCAAGCCTTCTCCTAGGCGATAACTCTTCTGTATCACAGCAGAATGGAAGATAACTCTCACTGAGAGCTGCTATGATGATGACCCCATTGTTATGATGTCATTATGGTACATTACATCATCATTATCAAAGCAGGTGCCATCCTGATACCCGTCTGAGACTTCTGCTTCCATGACTGAACTGCTGCCAACTAGGAACAGTTAAGCACCTGATGTGCAAAAGTTGGCTGGACCAAAATCTCTTGCTGTGATACTGTCTTTTACTGGAGCACACAGGTCCACTGACATGTCACAGCAAGTCTAAGTAATCATTCCTAGTAAGATGTGAGTAATGTAATGCTTCAGTACAGCTATCCTGGCCTTTTAACTGGGCTATTAAGGCAGATATGATGACTGGGGAAATGTGCGTCTCTCTTTCAGAATACTTTCTTTACTTCCAATCTGGAGGGAAGTTTCCAGTGCACTGGTGTACAGACTAGCAGTAGACAACCGTTAAAATCTGATGACTCTCTCACCATGTAGGAGGACTCCATGTGTGACTGAAAGGACCACAACTACCACGCTACAGGAGGGAGGGCACTTACCTGGGGCTGTCTGTGTGCATCTGATGATGCTTACAGTGGTGCCACTTGTCAAGGGGTTTTTCAAAAAGATTGTATTCCAGGCCATAAAAGAAAAGGAAACAGGACAGACATGCCTCACTGGATTCAGAAATGAGTCTCTTATTCAATAGTCATTCAGGAATGACTTCTGTTTTTCCAGAAGACAAGTAGACCAGGACAGTAGACAAAAAGGGGAAGAGCTATTAAAAGATTCCAGTTTAAACCTTTGTAATGTTAAGAATAGGGAAAAAAACCCCAAAACAACAAAGCAAGGGAATTATTAACTATTTAATTTATCTCTTAGTATTTTCTCTTCTACCTG
>NW_010433378.1:0-28147 GCF_000710305.1 Buceros rhinoceros silvestris | reverse complement strand
ATTAATTTTTTATTTTATCTTTTATTTTTTTCTCTTCTCCCTGCCGATAATGATTATATTAGAAACCTCTGCAAGCTTTGGAGCTCTCTTGACCTCACGGGCCTTTCGCTCAGGGGGACAGTGATCATGAACACAATATGATCATATATAGACCACTGCATAAAAGCAATGTTTGTATTCTGAATGACACCAAAAGATATAACTGTCATTTGCGAATACTATAAAAAAATCAGATAAAGACAGAGACGATCAAATATTTTCCTATTCCCATTCTCATGACATTTGTATAATGAGGTTATAGAAGGATTATTCTATTTTATTATTTATTTATATTTCATATATAATGTGACTATAAAATTTTGTAATTATAAACAGACGGAATTATATTTCATTCTATATCCACTAATAAGGATTATCTAAATATTAATAATAGATTTTTGTTTCTCAAACTGAGAAGGGAAGGATACACCCTCATAAAAAACATTAAAAAGTATGTTTTTAACAGTAATTAATTATGAGATGTGTTAGCATTCACTCTGTTGGCAAGTTTGAGGTCATGGTCATTCTGAATATTCAAATTAAAATTTTCCCAGCATGTGGGTACCAAAAGCTGATTTGGCAAGTTTGAGGTCATGGTCATTCTGAATATTCAAATTAAAATTTTCCCAGCATGTGGGTACCAAAAGCTGATCTGATATATTTTATATTATTTAAGTATAAAGTTTCTTTCTTTTTTGTTTTCAAACTTTTGCTAGAACTAGATGTGAGGTGGCGATCGTGGTATACAAAAAGGGAGTTTTTTTGTCTTACTGGATTTTCACATTCATCGTATTTGTGTTTTCACGTTTTATACATAAAGTCTTGCTGAATATTACTGCGTGTTTAGATAATACTTTGTAGATCACTCTATTAAAGTTCATCAAAACAAGCAAGGGGAGAAAAGTAAGCAAACTTGCGTGAACTGAGAATATGGACAGAGCATCCTGGTATGTCCTTGGTTGTGTAAGCAAACAAAGCAAAAATTCAAACAAGTAATCTGAAGGCATGAATTTTAAAAAATACAAAAAGTGTTGTCTGTGCTTTTGATGACAGCATGGACACACATGATTGCTCTGCTGGATCAAGGCCAGTGCTCAGCATCCTGCAGTATTGAGCTCTTCACAAAGTTATTTAGTAATAGTCCTTTGCAAGAAGTCAAGTGCTTCCCAAAGAAGTGTACAGACAATGCACTTATCTCAAATGCATTCACGCACCGGGCGCTTGTTTATTATCCACTTGAGAGATGGCTTTGAAATGATCAGACTCTCTCAGTCAACCAGGAGGACATTCCAGAGCTACAAAGGGCTTCCATGCAGACCCAGTGTCTGGTTGTTCAGGCTTGTCTGCAGTAGTGAAATTTAACTTTCTAAAACATCTCTTACAATTGTCCTCTGCCTTTGCCTGTAGTTTAGTGCTTTTATCACTGTATGTTTACCCTTACAAAATGGTTCCATGTGTGTTTATTGTTCACTCTTTGTTTAACAAACATTTCCAAACGAATTCACAAAAATCATTCTGTGCCTGTTTCATTATGCATATTTCTTCTAGGATGTCATTTTGAATGGTTTGTAATTGATTAATTATTAGCAGCCAAAAGATATTTCATTAAATTCCTCTAGTAAAAAACCTCCTAGTGGAAACAAACTGTTGGAGTGTGTGTAATATATTCTATAGTCTAGTCATGCTTTCAGAATTAAGCCATCTTGAGAGAAGGAGAAGACAAAGCACCTCTTTGAATGAAACAAAGCTTTATGTTGTTGATGAACTAAAATCTGCTCTGAAAAATAGCCCTGATGTTAAATTTCAGAGAGAAAAAAACAAAGTTCAAGACAGAATTTTAAACACAAGAACTGATAACTGTACTGTGGATTGTGAATTGATGGTCTCATGCACAAAAATAATGGGTATGTTGCTCAGAAAGGGAAGAAAATAAAATCTATTCTTTGCTTCTGGACTTGTCAAATGAACATTTGTAAGAAGGGAAGTAATTGTCACTGTGATTGCTTTATTATTTAGGTAATACCACTAGAAAAGACTGTATTTCATTTTATTTCATGCAGGAGGTGCCAGAGTCCTATATGGAATCATGCCAAAGTCTTAACAGAGTAGCCAAAGGTTATATTGAGCTGCCTTCTACTATCACACATTACAAGTACGTGATATATTAAATCTGTATCATATGAAGAGAAGAAACATGCTAACATTGTATTATCTTGTAAGTTCTATTCTGGCATTACACCGTATTGATGAGAGTAGCATTTTATGCTTTCTGTTCTTCTTTTGAATTAAGTCCAACTACGTTATCATCAGAATTCTCATATGCTTATATTTTTAATAAATATTCACAAACCTGTTCTTCCTGGCTGTGTTGGTTTTGTTTTTCTTGCACCTACACAGCATGAGAAGCCTAAAATAGCAAATGGCCAGTTGTCTGCAAAATTGGAGAAGATGCTAAAAACTGAACATTTGTCTCATTAAAGTGAGCTTTTAGTAGGAGTACTAGACATTTAAGAGAATATTAGACAATATTGGAGGCTTTGCCTCCGAGGAAAAAAGGGAAAAAACAGCAAGATTTTATGAAGTTCACAAACATGCCTTTTTTTTATACATACCCTGCAGCAGATTTCACCTGCTGAGCAGTCTGCTCATTGGAAACTCTTGACTTAGAGAAAGCTACTGACTATTGAGGGTGGTGGGGATGAAAAATTCATTTTCTTTATGTGGCACAAGGTGCTTATGTTTAGGCAGCTGTATGGAATTCAGATTCATCTTTGAAAAAGCTTGAAATAGGTGTCTGTATAAAGGTCTACAGGGAGCTAGGTAACAAGTGATGAGTTTTGGTCAGTGGAGACCTAGGGTTTGATTCAGCTGCCCAAATACATCTAAAATAATTTCGAATGACCTAAGGAAACTAGTAGAGCTAGAGAGTCCTGCAGGTACCTGGGAAACCTCTCTGTAGAAGCAGAGCTTAATGTCAGGCCCCGAATGTCTATGGAACCAGACTGCACCCCCATTAACTCTCAAGGGAGTTATAGATCTCCTACCTGGAGAAATCTACGTACCCAGTTGAAAACTGAAAATTCTTCTGAAAAGTGGAAAATTGGGTGCAACCAGTTTCTCTCCTCCCTCCTGGTCTTCTTCCTTTGCTTTGGACACTTCTGAACAGTCACCACCACACTTTGTGCTACCATCTCCTCCTAACGAATTTTCTGAGAACACCCAGAATTCCTCATTGGTCATCTCTGTTTGCTTTACTACCACACAAAATAGACAAAACTCAGCAAAACTAACAGATAAGCTAAATCTAATTCAGCACAGTCAGTTGAGTCTATGCTGCTTGGGGTCATATTTAGAGGAGCCGCAATGATTCCATGCACAGTGTTTGCATTTCACCGGAAAATTAACAAACACAGAAGATGAAGGAGGCAATTTGGGCACCACATCAAAATGGGACATGAGAGCAGAGCCAAGATATGAATCAAATATTGGCTTGTGATTTCCAGAATGTTACACATAATGCTGATTGACGGTACAATAGTGCCTCTACACAGGGAAGTGGAAAACCAAGCAAAGGAGTAATTTTTCTTCATAGTTCCACTGAACTGGCACACCAACAAGGAACAATTACTGATGATTTATTTTTTTTCACAAGGGACAAGTTATAAGCAATATGGAAAAATAAAATAACTGCAACACTGGGCTAATGTCAGAGCTACCCTGATTGTAAAAAAAGACTGTGTCTTATTTTGTGCCTATACAACACTTGTCTCAAACAGAGTCCACACCAATATCAAAAAGAGAGGTAAGAAAAATCCTGCTTCATCCTTACCTTGCAGTAAAGAACAGGAAGAGAAGGGCAGCACTTGAACGAAGCAGGAAGCTGGTGCTTCACAGAACCCCAAAGCGAAGGCTGTCTGTAAGGTTTCTATGTGCATTATGACACACTATTCAGCTGGCTGCAAAGATTGCAAATCACAGCAACAACCAGGATGCTATGAACAGCAGTGTATTTCATTGTATGATTCTGTTTCATCCCGAAAACATGAGATAAAAGCTTACATGACCAAGTAATTAAGAGTTGAGTGATTACACGTAAATAGAAGGGACGTAAGGCACCTTAGTTCTGATATTTGCTATTTTCTGCTTCCTTTCTAGTTTTAATATTTGTGTGTATTATCATCATGAAAAGAGTAAACATAATTGTGTACTTAATCTTGAAGATAATCCTCTGTATTTCTTCCAAACAGAGAAAAAAACAGTAAACATTGTCTTAAATGAGAGTTTAGCTAAGTGGTTTACCAGAAGAATGTGGTTCCTCCAGACAGTGTAACCCTTTCCCACCCTGCCTAGAGGACTAACATAGCAAACCATGTAATCTTCTTGGATGTTTAATAATAATTATCCTAGGTTTTCTACAAATGCTTTAAATAAGTAACCAGGCCTCTCAATCACAGTCTTTATGTTCTGTGGTGTTTGTACAGCCTGATATTTCAAGTTCATACATTAACACCGTTGCCAGTTTCTAGAAACAGGCTTAAATACATAGGTATGAAAAGACCCGTTCTGGAATGGTACTTCAAATTTCCCAGACAGTTGTATCATTAGGTGATTATGGGAAAAAGCACAATCTCAGTGAAAAAGACGTCTCCTTTCTTAAAAGTTTCTTTCAATACCCAGCTGTCTGCCTCAGCGTTCAGTTCCAAGTTTTTTCCAGGAGCTGTGCTGTGAACCAGTTGCTCTTGATGTACCAGTGCCCTGCCTCAGGAATATCTCTCTCTCTTCTGTCTTCACAGGGGGACACCGCTACATCTATTCCTGTTCCCTTTTAGACATTTGCACTGTAAGCTATGCTAATTAGGTGTCAAATAATGGACAATTGGGCCTTTTAGGACTTTCAAAGACTTCTCAAAATATGGAATTTTAAGATCAGTTGTGATGGGTCACATCTCTTACGTGTGTTATTAGACACTGCCTACAGACTCAGGCAGAGAGCATTACGGAGGTCCAGTCCACTGTTAATAAAGATTGTAGTGAATATACGTATAAACACAATCACAATTATAAGACTATTCGATTATAGCAAATATGACTATATAAGAAAAACATTTTTTTTCCGAAGTAATTTCTATAGTAACATATTCTATTTCATATGGTAGCTGGAACTTGAGCAATAATTTATGCTGATGGTCAAGACACAATATGCTTTTGAAATTTAGGTCAGCTTTATCACTTTTACAAACTAGTAAGTTAAGCCATCTATAAAACAACAGGCTTAACCTAAGATGTAACCCAGCATGCAACCCTGCTTACATCCATTATTATCCCTCCTGGCAGGCTGAGCTTTAACTAGGTTAGTGTGAGCTTAGAGCAGAAATTACAAACAGTAAAACCCAGCTGAAGGATTATGAAGAGAATGTTTCACAAATTTGAACATAACAAGAGAATTTGCTTGTTAGTGTAAAGGAGGACCTACTATTTTTTGGAGCCCAAGAGCATTTACAGATCCTGGCAATTTGCTTAAAAGCCCCTGGTGCTCCACACCTGTCTAAAATTGTCCTAGGGTACAGCTAAGAAAACTATGCTGCAATAAATGATGCATTTTAGCTTTTATTTCCTCAACTCATCTGGAGGTATCTATGGTGAAAAAATACTAAAGGATTACATTGAACTATAATACAGGGACATGAGCAGCTTCTTGTGTTTCTCTTAGAAGTGTATTTTATAAAAATGTACTTCTAAATATTTATTTATTATCCATAAAAAGGTACTTCAACAAGAAAAAAAAAAAAGCCGGAATACCCAACAGTTTAGACATGATCAGTGTAAAAAAAAAAAAATGGTTATTGAATGATTTTGAATAGAAGCAGGTTGGCTCCAGCCACCTTCCCCTCATGGAGCACAGGGCTCTGCACCACCTCTTGCCCTGGTGAAATCAAGGAGGAGGCTTGCCAAGTGCAACGCTGAGCTGAGGAAAGATGTGTAGTTCCATTAGGCAACATTATGTTCACATCTGGCAGTGACACAACACTGTGTGCAACGGAAATAACTAAATAACTGGAATACATCAAGTTGTAGGGATGAGGAATCTTCCAGTGGGGAAGGAAAGAAACTGAGTGCTGTGATGGCAAGCTGCTGTATGAGGTGTGAATCCCCATTTACTGCATCCCTGCATCTCCCGTCCCCAAGAATAAGCCCATCTTCCTTGCAGGAGACCCCTGCGGAACTGAGCCCCACAGCTCTCCCCACAGCATTCCCAGTTCCTCTCATCCCAGAGGATAAAATATTTGCTACCCATCCTTTCCTTTTCTGCATCAGCAGCAATTTTCTGGGTGTCCATCTCTGTCTCCTAGGAAACTAAACGTGGCCAGGAGCCATACCCCTTAGCCATGCCTGAGAAACGCATGGTGTGCTGGTAGCTGGAAACTGCCAAATTTACGCCAGGAAAATTTCTGGTAGTTAATAGACAATCATGTTGTAGCAGGCAGGTCTGTTGCAGGGAATGTCTGAATTACTGGTATAAATGCTCTACCTGGCTGCTGACTTTTATGAAACTTAGTAACTTAACATCTCAGCCCCTTGGCCACATTAGTTTGGTTGAGGTGGGTACAACAGCTACGCATGAGGACAGACGGAAGCATCACCACAGAAAACTTGTTTCTTAGGGGACCAGACTTTTTCAGGACCGAACTCCAGGAAAAGATGCCAAAAAGCATGTAGTTAATAAAAGCCAGCCATGCCCTGGCCTGTGGGAGATTTGCCTGGTGACCTTTGTCCAGTTCCTCCCAAGGATTGTCCAGGGACAGGTATCAACACTGCAAAAATTGCACATCAAAGCCAGTTCTAATTAATAACCTTATTATCCATCCCCAGAGAGGCCAAAAACTAATGAGCTGATCTGAAACACAGACGTACTGGCAACAGAGTAGGAAGCTCTTACCTATACTCCTGCACCTGTCAGAGTCTATAAATTCTAAATATAGCCTAAATATGGTCTAAAAACATTTTCTAAATATTTTAAATCTATACTAAATTAAACTTTAATTTATATTAAATTTAAGCTAGACTAGTACTTAGCCTCTAGTGTTAAAAAGTGTTGTTTAAGTTAATTATTTGCTATAGAGGAGCAAATGGAGATCAACAAGGTATATCCAACTCTCTGAATTCTCTGGAAATCCTGAAGTCAGAGAACTGGGTATAGCAGACAGATTAACAGCACACAAAAAAACCAGCTTTGTTTACTGCAATTTGTGATTTAGTAGGCAGGGGAAAAAACAGCTGAGGCAAGGAAGTGTGGGCAGCTGAAGAAAAAAAGGAGTGTTAAGAGGGAAAACATTTTCCTCCATCCTTCATTTCCTTCAACTAATGATTACATTTCCCCAGAAGTTCTACAGCCCAGTGTGTTCCCGGAGTTAACATCAACTTCAGAGAAGCTAAGCTTTTCCAGTCTTATCTGAGTTTGTCCTACAAGACACCAAACTGATACAACTGCATTTTTTTGCTCATCCTCAAAAGACAAACGAGTAGCATCCATGGAGCATCCTTATCCCATGGGATGCGGCAGTTTGTAAAGCCACTGAGATTGACAGACACCTGGACCAGAGACCCTGGGAGCGGCTGCATTGCTGTGCTTGTCAGTGGAGGATCAGACCTCTCAGCCCTGCCACTTTCATGGATAGCAAGGGAAGACAGTTTTGGTGTCTCTGCACCGACGACTGATGACGTACATAGATGTACGTCCAACCCAAATATGACATAGCCAAGAATAAATTCAGATTTCTTCTCTGTATGTTCTGCACGCTGCAGCATGGCTAAGGACTTTACTAACACAGGGCAAACACCACCATTTTTGAAGAAGTGCTAGTGCTGAAGAGGTGCATTATACAAACATGGAATTACAGGTCGGATTTCCAAGACTGTTTGTTGCTGTTCCTTCCATGGAACTCAAGATAGGCAAACACTCGCTGCTTTAGCAAATGTCCCTTTAATTTCACTTAAATGGCAATCAACATTCGTAGTTGTATTTGTACTTCTATGGATCTACTTGTCAGCTCTTCTTCACCAATGACAAACATGAACAAAAAAACCCAATACAAAACCATGGGAAAAAAAAAAGCCACAGGAAAACGAATAACTGTGAATAAACTGATCTCAAAACTCATAATGAAGGGTCTTATCTCATATAAACAAACATATTCACAGTCACTGTGCCAGCTAAGATCAACAATTATTTCTTGAATACCAAGAAAAACAAAAATCTGAGAAAGAAAGGGAGTAAGAAAAAGTTTGCAGAGGACATGCATATCTCAAATCTCATTTTTCTCAGGCAGCTCAAAGAAAAAAAAATAGCTGCTACTACTTGATCAACAAAGGAAAGTATTTTTAGAGAGGAATTAAAGGAAGTATAAAGTGCACAGATTTTCCACAGAAAAAAACCCCATATTTGACAGATTTCCTCAAGGAATATAAAACTATTATATGAGGCTAACTTTTCTGACACAGAATTGAAGTAAAACAGTGACAGTATTTCCTCAAATATTTAACAAAATTTGACTTTTGTCAAATGACGAGTGGGAATCTTAAATATCGTAAACAGCTTCTCTGGTACATTGCAGATGTTAATGAGAAAAAATACAGCCTCAGATGTTAGTTACCACTCATCAACACTAATTTTTTTCCTCTATTTACTCTTAGACATTAAGAAAAAAAAAAGCTAGAAATCAAAATATCTTAACATTGTCATTGCAGCTAATAAGTAATGTACTGTAATGGTATAGGCCAAAAATGTGCATTTTGTAGGAAAAGGGAAATATTAAAGGCACAGATCAATCAATCAGCAGGGACTGTGTTCACCACCAGTTATTCATGTTCTCAAGGAAGTAAGTAACTTTTTACAAGATGTTAAACAGTAAAACAACTTGATTATGTGGGGCACTTACCTGCAGCTTCCCAGAATGGAGAGAAAAGGAATAATACTCACAGGAATACTGTTTTTAACAACCAGGACAGTCACAGGAATACAGAAAGGTCTCACACGCTGAAACGGTGCAACTGCTCGCTTACCTAATTAGGGAGCAGTCTGACTTTTTTTTCTACGAATGGGTCTAACTTAAAATATTTTGTACTTTCAACAACTCCACTCTGGGTGTATTTTCTCTCCCAAATCTGATTTGGGACAAATAATTAGAAATTATTTTAAGGTAAAATATAGTGATATACATTCTAAACATTTATGCGAGGCTGTATATTTTGTTGGCACTTTATATGGTACTAAATCACCAAATGATGACCTAGGTCTTTAAAACAAATAACCAAAAAACCTCTAAGAGTAACCTCTTGGGTTTTTTTCCAGGTTGTTAACTAGCTGAATTCAGCCCAAGTTAAAAAAGTGGTTTTATTAGGAACAGTAGGTACTTCAGTGTGACTACTTTTGAATACTTGTATTTTGTGTTGATGTTTACCATCTGAATAATACATCTGTGTGATGTTCTAACTCTTATGAAATGCAACAGATAAAAAAAATTAGGTCAATGCAAATGTGCTGTTTACATAAAGGATCAATGATACGATTAATAGATAAGAGGAATCAATTTCTATTCAAATGCTCAGCTTGACTGTCTTTGTGTATTCTTTCTCTGCTGGCATGCTACATTACAAAACACTATCTCTTTCTTACATGCTTTGAAATACGAAGTCATAACATGCACAGAGACTCTTCAGCCAGGAAGAACTCAATATTCTTTCTTCTTATAAAATCTACACTTTGCGGGACTGACTCCTTTATCCATAAGGTCCTAGCGCAAGCAGGGTAATTTCATTATCTCCAAAGTGATTTTCTTCTCATAGACATTTCATGTGTACGTACATGAAGTTGACACAGCCCGTCCCCGCAGGTGGAGCTATCCAAACGAAACTGAGGTTTGTAGTCGGGAGATGGCTCACGTGTGACGCAACCACGCTGCACATAAACTGGTTTCCAAATTGGTGGTCAGACATAATGCCTACAAGAAAGACACAGGGGAGAAAAACAGTAACACGTGTTAATGGCTCGTTGCAAGGTGCTAATAGACCGAGAAATACATCTGCCATGTGTTTCATCATGGCATGGTGGAATGACAAAACCCCGAGAGTATGCCACTGAGTAATTAGAATTAATGCCAATGAAAACATTGGAGCTGGCCTTTGCTTGAGCCAAGGCTGACTGTATTTACTGCAAGGCTCCACGTATTTACTACTGTCAGTCTTCATAAGACCATAACCAGAGGCATTATTTGTGTTTTTAAAGGAGGGGCTGGATCACAGCTGCTGTAAATCAATGTTACTCTATTACCTGATTTACACTCATTGCAGACCTAAAAGAAAATAAAACCTGAAGGAAAAAGAAAAATGCTGTTTTAACACGCACAATGAAGCTTTTAGAGAAAGTTGTTATCCTTTAGTAGACAATCACATCAACTTTGACAAAAAGCAGACGAGCTTTGGGCTCATGAACTCTTCCTTCAGTCTGAAATAAAAGCAACAACCTTCAGCAGTTTTAGCAGTATTCACGCCTTTGATTTTTTTTTTAATCAGCCTCTAATACATCTATGAATGTAAATGTAATCTATTAATCCCTCCCCCCGGAATTCACCGCAGTTCATCATTAGACAAACACAGAACTATTCTTTTGAATGCACTTAGCAGAAGGAAATGCCTTGTTTCAGGTTCCTTCTGATACAGATCCTTCACTTCAGAAAATAGTGACATGGGCTGAAACATTATTAGTAAGATCAAAAGGAAAAGCCAGTGGTAACAGGTACCTCCATGCTCAACAAGGTCACTGCCAGCTGTAGGGTGACTGTATCTCAGAAGTTTATAGTGGCTGGTATTTCTTACATTTACTTGTTGCAATTCAAACAGCAATAAAGAAATAAAACCTATCTCTGGTTCTCAGAATCCTCTATGACTGTATTTGACGGCAGTTCTTCAGAAATGCAAACACAGCAATTTCTCTTAACTCCTCACTGATCCAGAGGTGGAAGAGGATTGCAAGGGAGATTTCCTTTGTGAGGGAGGGGGACAAGCGCTTTCTGATGCAAACCTCCTGCTCCACCTGGTGCCTCTCCAGGGACTGCCATGCCATCAGCGTTGTGCAGGGAGTGGGGCTGCCTCACATGCAAACCATTTAGCTTTTTATAGATCAAAAGTGACATCTGAAATCCTATTCAGGTTCTGGTGAGGACCACCAACCTGCTCAGGGTTGAGGTCTATTAAATTCTAAATAGCTTCAGTTTTGCGGTGCAGAAATGAAGCCACAGGGAGCGTAAGGAATGACAGGAGGCAGTAGGTGATGTTTGTATCTTTCACAAATGACCACAACCTTCTCACTCAGGATTTTTTGATTAGTTTCCCACTGAAGCGTATACATAAGGTCTTCCATCATTCAAGCAGTTACCCTTCAAGTCAAATCCTCAAGTGATGCTAAAACCCATTGGGTCAGGATGGCCACAAGGAAGTCTCAGGTTTCTCTGGATGGAGCACCTTTTCTGGAGAGCACTAGTAGAGAAGTCCAGGGAGATGGTATTTTACTGCCTCTTTTTTATTGCCAGGCACTAGATGCAGATGAGGTTTGGCCATCTCTTGCTGTGCTGTACTGCCATTTTAATCTCTATTTGCTTTCCTTGGCCAGTTGTGAGAAGTGTCATGAACATCCTCAAAGAAACCTGCTTGTCTGGTGCCCAGGTGGTGTCCTCACTGCCTTGGTTTCACTGCTGAAGTGTGTGCAGCAGTGCCCTGCCGAGACAGATGTGTCCAAAAAACATGCCCAGAGACGTCCCTCATAGGGTGAGGGATATTTTGGCAAGTGCTTTGCTTTGCTGAAAGTGAAAGTTAGTAACTCTGCTTCTTTCCCAAAGTTGTGGGTCTCGTCTCTCTCCCATCGAAGTTTGTGCTACAGCTAGTGACTTCAGCGATGTGCAACAGGGTGTCGGACTGATGTGGAGGACCAGGTCTCAACTATCATAATCTCTGGCTGAAACAGAACTGGCTGTAGATTTAGCAGGTTAAAAGAACGGACGCTGTCAGAAACAGCCCATCAATTTGAAAAAATCCCCCTTTCTCCAGAGCCAGTCGAATACAAGGGAGGACAAAGACGGCTCTACCGTATCCCCCAGCTGGGGGACAGGCACATCGGCTTGGGAAATGTGACCACTTCCCTTCTTGGCAGCAACTTGTGAGTTAATGAATTCCCTAGGTTTCAGGCAGTAGTCTGCAAAAATGTGTCTAATACATCAAACACATACAACATCTGTGGAGAATTTCTTTTTCCTTTGATTTAGAGTTTAAAAAAAGAACAACTTTGCAGTGACTAGAATAAATTCTAAACAATGAAAAAAACAACTCATTCAATTTATTGCAGAAAAAAATCAATGAATTATACAGAGAATATACAAAATTCCTATTTTATAATTTCATGTGTGTATGTTATTAATGATTTATAGTGATAATTTCTACAAAATAACCACTGCTCATCTGCTGGACCTTTACTGGGTCCGTTAACTCCATTTTGGAGTTCAGTCTTCAGAACATTTCACAATTATTAAGTACTGAAACTTCAGTGTGTGACAGACTGACATTACAAAAAAGATTTTGGTGCTTAAACCCCAAAGTTCCCTGCTGAAAAGGTGAACAGAAAAATGATCAAAATTCTGGAAATGGAGCAATGCAATTGATACTAAGAATTCACTAAATTAAGGACAAAGGATGTTATTCACCCCTCTTGCTTCAAGTGTTTTTGCAGTCCCCTGCTATGGAAGACAACTTCTCCTCCATCCTCTCTTTGACCTGGCAAACTGCTTCCTAAAGTGAATGTTTGCCCCATAACAAATCAAAATGCAATTGAGAAACAACATTCTGCTGCAAAAACCAATATGAACACAAGACAAGCCTGATCGTGTAGCAGCTGTCAGAACAAAACAGAATCCTGTATGTACCTCAGACAGCTTCAAGGACAGAGCATGCCTTTATTTAAGGTGCTTGGTCAAAGCTGGTCTGCTGGCATCCCCTCTCACATCCTGTTAACCAGTGCAACTATACATGTTCAGGTCTAGTCTTTATAAAAATAATAATCTTAAAGTAAGATCTTCAGATCTGTCTCTATAATACTTTATGAACACTCCTGCAAATAACCAAGTGTTTTCATGTGATTTCTTGAACACTGTAATGTTCAAAGTTTTGAGACCATGGTGCATCAACAGCTCTATAATGTGCTACATGCAAAGATGCTGTTAGCATCCCTCTGAACTCGTTTCCCCTTGTTTTTTACAGTATGCTGATGTGTTTCAGGCATCTGCACTTTCTAGATTCTCCATCCCCTGAATTTCTGAGACTCTAGGCGTCTCAGTATAACCATTCAAATCCCAGACATGCTTTGTACCCACCCACAGCACTGCTAGGAACTAGTTGTGCTCAGTCCTCTCAAGATTTAACTCAGCAGAGGTTTTTACTGTGTAAACTTTAAAACATCTGCTTAACCCCATTCAATAGTCACTGAATCAAAGAAACTTTATGTGAAGCAGTAGATTTTGAAAGATATATTAAAAACAAGAAATACAGGGATAGAGAGAAATTATTGAAAGGGAAATCTTAGGTAAAGTCATATGACAAATACATAGCTTCAATCTTTACATGTGGAAAATTGTATTTATAAACAGAATCACTAGTAGGGGTGTAACAGCTAATGCAGGGGAATATTTAGCCTCTTTTATAAGGTGGCATACAGGAAGGTGAGCGAGATGTGGAGACACTGGTTTCGGTGGTCCATAAATGGCCAAGCATGACTGCAGTTCCTGAACTCATTATTTTCACCTTGTTGCATAGCTTCTCCAAAAGGGAGACTTGCAGAGGATAGGAACTTTTCTCCCAGCTGGTGCCCTGGAACTCAAAAGATTGTATTTTCTACTGGCAGAGCTTGGGAAGCTTTTAATGGTGCAAATAAATGCATTTTCTGCTTTTTAAGTGTGAGAAATATGGATCCTGTGTGTATCTGTTAGTCCTGGCTTATAAGTGGTATCTACATAAAGTTCCTTATTACAACATGATATATCCTTCCACATATCCTTCTTAGAAAAGTTGGCTAAACCAGAACTTTACACAAGGACCTCATCTGTGTGTTAAGGTCCTTGGTAATTCCTTCAAGGCTACATCTCAGTAGACTTCCCAGCACTGAACCAGATGGTATTTCCTATTTATTATACAAATTGACTACAATATTAAAGGAGAGGGTTAATGTTAAATACAGGTGTAAAATGAATGACCATGTTTTGATTTTTCTGCCTCTAAGCTGATTATCTGCTACACGACTCCATTTTCAAAGTTATGCATGAGCGACAGCAAAATGCCAAACATAAAATATTGATGAAATACCAAGAAAATAAAGCTGTAAGTAACCAAATCACACTATGATCTTTGGGAAAATAATCATTTCTGATTAGTAGATAATAAATTTAAGTCAGAAGCAGACACCTTCAAATTAGATTTTGCATTATGTAAAATGAAGTACCTAGTCCTAGGAACAGTCTTTTCCCTTAGGAAACAGAGCTGGGGACTACAATCTCCACCCAGGCTCTAATATCTCAAAGGGTGGTCCATAAACCCACAGTTCTGCCTGGTGTTACGAGACAGAGAGTGATGCGAATGAGACTGTGCTGGAATATACCTCCCGTGCTGAATTCCACGTTAAAGCAACCAAACCAGAGACTGCAGATTGCGTCTTCCATGCAGCACCAGGGACTTGTTCAGAGAGGGCAACTCATTCCTTTTCAAAATGGAGAGATGACGGTAGCCACATTTTAAATAATAATCTGTCATCTAAAGCAATTGTTTTGGCACAGAGCTTATACCCATAGTCTCTTCTTCCCAGAAGCACATCCTCTCCATTAGTTGTAGATTAATTGTATACAGAGGTCCCTCAACTCCTCTGTTGCATGTAAGACTGCACTACTTAGATATATACTAGGACAAGTGCCATAGCTCGGTGGCTAGTAACAAGGAGGCTGCTTTTTTTAGTAGAGTTCCTGCAGGAAAAGTGTCCAGGACCACCGCAAAAACAGGTTTCTCCTGCAAATCAAGGGAAAGGCACGTGCCTCTCCATATCATCTGAGGAGCAACAGGAGCATCAGAGGCTACAGCACAGTTGGGCAGGTGGATGGCAAGACCTGAATTCACAGGAATAAAATTGCAGGCTCTAAGGAAGAATTTTAGACTAAAATCTATTCACTGAATGTGTACAGACACCAAGAGCAGTTTACAGATGCTGGAGCTGCAGCTTTCAGACCACGCTTTCAGAGCTAGGCACTTCCCTTTGTCCTAAGTGTCTTTGGATGTCTAAGGGACCATTTCAATCCTTACCTGCAAAAACACGTAAAAATAAAATACTTGTTTTCCCTGATTTATATAGAAAGTGAAATAATGGCTTATTTTTAGATACTGAAAGAGCATTTTAGCAACATCCTTAAACTGTTATGAACCCCTTTTAGGACTCTGAAATGTAAGTCTTTAAATTTGGTGGAGAATAAGAGGTAGGAAGAATTTAAAAAACAAAAACTACATACAAAGATATGTTTACGAAATACCTCAGTAGTCTCTTAAAAAGTGTTGCTGGAAGTAAAGAAATATCTGAGGCTGATAAATAGAATTTCTAAAACAAGTACAGTCCTGAGCTTACGCAGTTTCTACTCAGGAAAGTAGCCAGTTAATGGCAACTGAATTATCCATGCAAGTTCCTTTCAAAGTGAATGAAGGTCCAGAATCTGGCCCTGAGTGAACTGCACCCACCTAGCTAAAATATGCTGTTGCTGATTGATTTTTAGGGGATGATTTCATTCTGCTTCACAGGAAAAACACATCTCCTTTGATAGAATGTAACAGACTGCTAAAGCACTTGGTGGCCCTTGTGATCAATTAAGGGTCAGGATGGCTTGATAAATTATTAAATAGTATGAAGAAAGAAAAGACCAGCAACTGTCAGATACATTCTTCCACCCAGTGATATGTTACCTCTTTCTTTCTTGAATTCATGTGTTTATTTCCCTATTATTATTACTGCTTTCATCATATCCCACTTTGGGGAAAATACCATCCACAGGCTAATAAAGAACAGTAGAAAAACGAAGGATAAATGTGTAACAACTTAATAAAATCTGTCACTAAAATCTATAACTCCTTTTGTGGTCAGGAGCCAACTAGAGCTTGAATACAGCAAGCTGATTCCTGGGGGGGTACTGCTGTGCTGAAGTGACTCAGGGTCAGGACAAGAAGCATGGGTTTTATAACCTTTTGCTACATATAAAAAATTGAAATGTTTTCTTTATAGTTCTGAAAACAATGATTTATTGCCAGTTCACATTTGAAACACATTCACAATTCAGGATCCAGGTATGAAACAGATCAGGTTAAGGCATTTAGGTGCTAACAAGAGCAGTGTTCACATTCAGTGTTCATTCTATGTTCTCTTCTTTTTTTAATACTTGCCGGAAACACTAGAAACACAGGTTGGCAGGAGTGAACCCCTAATGTACAGATTTACAAAAATTTGCTCTGAAAGACAGAATATTTTGGGGACTTTATCTCTCTTTTAATGTTCTAATTTTAAGGGATTGTTAATCAAAACTTTTGAGCAGCCTTTTGTCAGAACCCACTTAGGGGTATAATTTCATCTCAGGGATTTATGAGTTCCAGTCTCATTAAACCTAACAGGAGTTACACATATGGAAATTGTGGTGCACAGGGAGGAGAATATCCCCTTTCATTTGCATAATTCCTCAAGGCACTGAATGAGCCCCTTGTATAATGTGTGATATGGCTGTGTCAGTCAGAGTGGGGGTGGTGAGACCCTGGTCTGCAGGATGTTGGTTGTTTTAGAGCGGACGTTGTCAGGAATCATGACAGGACAAGTTAAAGCTGAAGTCTATCTGCTCTGTAGTGAGCAACACGGTACCAAGTGCTCCAAGTAAAGTAGATTTAGTAACAGTAAACAGAGACCAGCAGTAATATAAATAGAAAATGCTAATCAGCTACTGTGTCGCTGAAATGTAGAAGAAGAAAAATAAACCTCTTTTCAAAGCCTTGAGCCAAAATCTATTTTAAATGTTTTTCTAACAGACCCAGCATGTTTCATAATAGAAACTTTTATATTTTTTTTTATAGAAACCTGTTAGGCTGATACCTTCATTCTGTGCTAGCTTTTCATAGGTCTATTTTAGCAATGTATTCCAGTTTAGTCTCTTGCAGAATAGCAGCTGTCCCTGGTTTGCACTCTCTGGTTTGTTTTTTTTTTCCTGTTATTGTATTTGGCTGGTGAGTGTCTCATCCATATGAGCAACTCTCGTACAACTTCCCCAAAAGATTCCATTGTTCTGAATCTTTCTGCTTCCCAAACCTTAATGTGTGACCCAGAAGCCAAACATCAGACACACCGCTTGATAGATTTTGTACCATTGACAAACGTGACAAAGGAACACCCTGTTACCACAGCAGACATCTGCTCCCACCAGACTCATTCTAAGGGCCAGCAGAAATTGCATCCTTCTCCTCACAACAATGACAGTTCACCTGGGCAGCACTGGAGCCCTTGGAATTGCCCTGAATTTGCTTTGGTACAGGTGAAACTGCAAACCAGCAGTCTTAACGGATGAAACCATGCTGACCTGCTCACCTAAACGGAGCCATGAACCAACCAAATATCCCTGTTTACCGTCCCAAATAACAACAAATGAAACAGCGCTGTGTAGCAACTAGAAAAGAATAGAAAACAACTACACAGCCCATAAAAATGTAACTGCTCAACACTCATCTACAACATGCCTGCATCCTGCTTAGACCTATAATGTATTCTTTTCGAGACAGTAGCTTCCAAAAATTTTTTTCTTAACTAATCTTCACACCAGACTCTAGCTGTGCTGGTCTGAGTAGTTTGCATACTGACAACATCCCTTCTTTGCCTATACTGATGCTGGTGACATGTCCCAATATCCTGTTTGCTCTTCTATAGCCTAGTATGACTAATTGGGATAATGGCTTCAAGGCTTTACCTACAAAGCCCTACATCTCTCTTTAATTTATTTTAAATGAACATAATGGTTTCTGGCAGCAGTCTGCCTTGCAATGCATTTCTCGCCTGCAGAAGTATTTTGCATTTGTCCACATTGCTGTCACTGCCTTACTGAAGGACGCGCTCAGCACCTGGTATCTTCTTTGCACTTGCACTGTCCCTAATTACACATTAAATTTCTGTTATCAACATTATTGGTGAACTCTACTGGTGAACTCTGATGTTTTATAATTGATGGGTTCCTCCAAAGAACATTAAGTCAGTCAAACCAATCAATAACAATAACTACATAATGAAACCAGAGGGACTTCCTTGGAAATCTTTATCCATATAGAGGATTTATCATTTACAGGTATCTCTTCTTGTTTTGGAGTGATATTGTTATGCAAGTTATACTGTCCTATTCTCCAAATCCGTAACTCTGGTGATCTGAAAGTCAACTTGAAACCATGTATTGTGTACAGAAGTCACAGTGCGTCCTTAACCTGCGCTGGCTGCAACATCTGCACAGAGCTGGAGACAGGAGGCAGTTTCTATCCAGAGGAGCAGTCCTGGAGATGGCCCAGGTCTCCTAATCCCCTCCCCACGGCTCAGTTTACAGCAGCCTCAGCAATGCCCACATTCGGATGAGTTGTGTAAAGTGTCCTACAGCCCCACATCCCCTTGCTGGGACTGGAATGTGACCTGCGGCATGGCCAGTGAAGATGTTTGTATTTCTTCAGCAGTTTGCCTTTTGACACCAGTGGCTCAGGAGCACTGGTTTGCCTTTTTGGGAGTGGAGGAAGGAGTTATAAATTCCTCAGGTTAGATATAAAAACCAGAACTGTAAGTAAAGCTGCTTAATGGGCACCATAGTTATTCTCAGCCTCTGCAATTGGATGAAGGGAGCTGAGAAACCACCAAACAAGTTGGTGGGAGAGGTAAGGGGGAAGTGGAGAAGGCAAAATGGTTTTGTGGGTGGAATGGAGGAATTTCGGTTAAAATTGTCAGTCTCCTGGAGTTCTTTTTTTTTAAACTATGCTGAGATTCAACACTGCTGGCTAAAACCCACCAGTATCTCTGTCCAGATTACATCGGTGGTGGAAGGAAACACAGTCTTGTACAGCACCTCTATACTCCTCAGGTAAAACCTGCTGGATTTGCCTCTGCAGTAACCACAAATGTACGACATCTACAGCTTTTACAGTGTAGGAGAGCCAAACAGGGGAAGCTCTGTCTGGCACTGGGCTGAAAGGCACCTTGTGAAAGTCAGTGTGTGCCCAGGCAGGTGCTGTGTGCCAGCAGTGAGATGGGGGGGGGCCCAGAGGTGACATCCAGCGTGGCTTTGACAGCAGGCTGAGACCAGTGTCGGCCATCAGTCCCTGACTGACCCCCACCAGGGTCATACCTAAATACAAAACTTTACACACTAAAATAAGCAAGAATAATCACAGCAAACAAGCCCGGAGGGAGAGCAGATTATTTTACTCATTCATTTCCATACTACTACTTTTAACTCTAGTAAGAAATCACTCATGAGAAAAAATCTGGTGTGATGCCCCACCAGCCATATGGTATATATTAAGACATACACACCACAGACAGAAAATTGTAACACCACACTTTTATTTCTATCTGACAACACATACTGTCAGTTGAGAGTCACAAGAAAGCAGAGAAGAAAGTAATTCTGCATTTCATTCCTTTGCCTGAAGCTTTCTTCTTCTAGACAAAACATTATCAATCCCAAATATGTAAAAGCGCTTCCAGATCAGATATAAGAAAGGCAAATAAAAACAAGCAACCCGGAACACTAACCCTCTTGTAAACTTTCAGTCAACGTAAACAGTAATTTGGGGGAAAAGACTGCTGTTACTGAAGTCTTTGTCCTCAGAAGAGCACTTTATGACTAAACCTTAAATGCTAATCTTCTGCAGTCATTTCATGTTCAATATAGGATCTTAAAATACTGTCTTGGGAGTGCTGTAATGAAGCTGCTGCTGGGTCGGTACAGTAGCAGGGCTGAGCCATATCCCCTAGACCACGCGTGCTGCTCCAGAGACCAGGGCAAGCTGCAATCCCCTCTGTGGTTGGTGTCCTACGCACTTATAGGAAAAAAAGATTAACCCAGAAAACTATATCCATGTTTGAAGCCTAGGCAACGTTCATGTGATAGCAGCTAATGCTACCATATGAAAATTGAGTGAGCTACAGAAATAGGGTGCAGGGAGCCTCCACTACATGACGTCCAAACCAACCCATAGCTTTGCTGGAAAGAAGAAGATTTTATCCAGAGCTATGGCACTATGATGTCAAAATCAAGTGAAAGATCACCTGTAATTGGTTTGAGTTGCGTTTCAGGATCTTGGACAGAAGTGGGATAAAATACCAGGGCTCCAGGTTGTGACATGCAGGGAGTGACTGGGAGCAGAATATCCCAGGTGCTTCTGCTGTGGTTCTTTGAACTAGATGCCTGAATTCAATCTTAAAAATTGCTTGATTCAGTTCCATGAATGAACACTTAGCTGAAAGCCTGCCTCTCTGAGCAAACAACCCCCACTGTGACTGTAGTAGGAGAAATGTTCCAAGATTTTACTGCAGTTTTAAAAAGGTTTTTAAAAATGGAGTAAGTCAAAGTAACACCCAAGGGACTTACACTAGGGAGCAGCAGTCCCATTAACGTATAAGGAGGCGGCTAAAAATATGAAGATCAAAACATTGGTCTGCTTTCCGATCTGCTCACCTGCCCTTAACAAGCAAAATATCTCACAGAGCTGCAGCCCTACAGTGAGGTTCCTCCCTTCATCATGGTTTGTCAGCACGATGAAATCAATAGGAAAGTGTGTGTCACAAAGGGAGAACTATTACTTTCCATCTCTAGGTTTCAACTACGTTTTTTCTTGTTCAAGGCAGATTAGCAGTTCAGAAAGTGAGTGGGTTTCCTAATTTACATTAATCTCAGCCCTGCCATGTGTGCTAATTGAGATGTTTTCTGTCTAGGACTTCAAGATGCTTTGCAGTTGTTACTTTTCTATCTCACCCTGTAACATCAGCTCTCACAAATATCAGCCCTTCTCCACATGTCCGTGTTCTCTGTTCTGATATTCATGCTATTCTTGGAAGACACCTGTTAATTTATGAATGGAGTGAGTGCTTCTGGGTCTTGTTCCCCATTGACAGAGAAACTAGTATGCAGAAGGATATTTCTGCTAAACAGTACGTTTGCCAAATCTGAGCAGATCAGGAAGTCTCCAACTGCTCTACATCTACAGGCCAAACATGCCAGATAATTTGGTCTGGAAAAATGGGGGAGCCTAAAACTTCTAACAGAGTATTATTTAGTGTAGTGACCAAATCATCGCTGAGGGAGGAGATCATGTTAAATAATCTGCTACTTTGGTAGGTTAAAGCCTGCTTTCACACAAGTGAATCCAAATGGCGACAGAACCAGTCTGGAGTAAGGCTGGAGACAGCACCACATGGGCCTCCTGGGGAAGCTGCTCCATGTCTACAAGTGAGCAAAGACATGGAGGTGTGGGGAATGCCCCTGTGTCCTGCTTCCCCAAAACACGCTGATGGTAGAACATTTGAGATCACTTATCATGGCTGTAGTTAACTTGATATACTCCATGCTTCTAACACTGCCTGATCTTTATTTTACGGTTTATCTCAATGCATTACCATATTTCATTTTGAAATAATTTCTGTACTAAATTTTCTATCTATTTTCTCACATAAATATTTTGAAATATACAACTATAGCTGCACGTTGTCCTGACAATACGTCAAAAGCTCAAGGGCCAATACTCTGCACATAGGGATGTTTTTTTTCTTTGAGATTTGTGCAGGTTAATATTACTTACACAGCCCTATGCAGTGTAGTGCAGAGTACAGATAGCTCTTTGGAAATTACATCTCAGCTTAAAATAGATAGCCATATTTTGATAGTCCTAGACAAATAATAAAATAATAATAATGGAAAGACCAAAACCATTAAATATTATCTTCCAGATTCTGAATGTTTCTTTTTTACTTAGTCCTTCTTAAATGAGACAACATATTTTTTAAAAACAGAAAATAAAGGAAATAAAGCATTTTATCACATGCAAATACACAGACCCTCACATTGCATGACCTAAGCCCAGATTTGTCCAACCCATATCAGCAATTTATAACACTTGAACTAACTATCTTACCATTAAGCTTAGCTGTGCTGAAATCACTTCTCTGAATAATTAGACACATATGGACATCTCCGAATTAGCTTTCAGCTGCTTAAGTCAGCTGCTGATAAGAATATATAGAGTTGTAAAACTTTTATAAAAACCAAGTAAACACTGGAGCAGTTGGTCCCTGACAACTCCCACGGGTATGGTCCAGACCACTTGAACCTACACTTTAGATGCTTAATGAGCCAGTCCTCACACAGTAAATGATTACACTCCTTTTATAAACAGAGAGATAAGCCGCTGTGGTGGGCTCCACGGAAGACTACCTATAATTATGTCTGATTCAGTTGCCCCAAAATTTCAAGCACTACTTGATAGCAAGGATAGTGGAACACAAAAAATTAATATATGCATCCAAAAGATAATGGGATTCCCCTTCACTAGCCCTACAATACAGCTATCTCCCATAAAATGAAGGAAAGAAATCTTTTATATGATAGCAGGCACTGACTATAAAAAAGGAAAAAAAGACTCTTGTTAGGGATCACAGTCTGTGAGCCAAAAAAAATTCCCAGTAGTCACTACAGATATGACATTCAGAGATTTTAAATCTTTTTATAACTAATTCTACTCTGTGCAAAGGGCAGTTTTCAGAGATGTGTTAACATGAGTGCATTGTTTCAGGAGAATCATACCATTAGGCATAGCTATCTCAGTAAATTTAATTTACTTTGAAGTAGGAAAGATGTAAGGGTTACTGAAAGATTGTTTAAAGAAGAACATTAAGGACAGCATAAAATACTGAAGTGAAGAGAGGACCTGATAAATCTCTGTGTAATGGTGGGTGAGGAAGGTTGATTTTGGTTCTTTCTCTGGGGTGCTTTGAAATCAAGTTGGTAACAAAAGATGCTATATAAGGATAGGAAAGTTTAAAATAATCTTCAAGACAAATGCCCTGTGAAACAAATAAACAATCTTTGCTACTGGAGTGGATCATTTTAACACGATGTATTATTCATAAAAACGAATGCATGGCTGTATTCAAAGCTGAGCCTGAAATGCCTCAGAGCACCTGGACAAGAAAGTAATATATAACTACACCTCTAAAGGTATAGTTGAGGATGTAAGTGTGCTTCATATCTATATAGATCTTACAGGGAAAATGAATAAGCTAGTACAGCATAAGATGTCTTTATCCTGTTAGAATTGGATCTCTTAGAGAATATAGCAGTTTGATCACAGCTTCCTTCCTGGAGCTCCTGTTGTTACACATTTTTCTGTGCATAAAATACATTCTAAAATCCAGTGTGTCATAGAAAACCTCTAAAAGAGTTTCTGAGACTTCTGTCCAGATGAGATTTCTGGAAGGAAAGCCTTTCTTTGGTCTGATGATCTAAGCCGGAATAGCAGTACTTCTGCTTTGAGGCTTATGTTATTCCCCTGGAGCTTTACCGAGCTGTGATGTGGCCATGCGGTTCTTTCCTGTAACTACTCAAAGAAAGAACATCCCATTCTCCACTCCTTCCTGAAGGACCACCAGTGGTTTGTGCTACCTTGAATTAAAATACGTAGTTATGCCACATATTGCAGCACATTCTAGGAAAGTTGACCCTAAACTGAAGGGTGACTTTAAAACTTTCATGTGTTTGTACAAACCATTAGTTCTAACACCTCAGAACTCAACATCTGAATTCTTGGATTAATTTTTCACAAGGAAGAAGCAGATATACTTTGATTTGAAAAGCTTAATCTCTGTTAGTTCGTCTATTTTCATGCCTATTTCTCCCTCACTCCAATTGCTTCAGCAAACCCCCTTCCCATTAACATCTCCACCACCTCATTCTTCCTACTCGCTATCTACTTCCATGCTTTCAGTAGACCTCAAGTTTCCCTTTTTGGATTTGCTCTGCAAACCATTCCTTCAACCTGTTTCCTCAAGTAGCTCTCGAATGACAATCTACGCTAGAGAACTGCAGAATGGAACCACCTTTACCTTCGTTCTTGAGAAGTGGACTCAAGAGAATATCAAACTGCTAATTCCAAAGCAAGCCACCAGGGCTCATGAAATACAGCATACATTGGTCCGGGAAATCTCTGTCACCAATCTCTTCAGAATGGTGTGTTCACAAAATCTAAGTGCTCCTGTACAAACCTGTCAAGTCCTCAAGAGACTTCTGGAACTAAAATAACCCAAAAGAATGAGAAATATCCTTCTATTGCAATGTGCCATCACCAAAAGCATATTCTTCTCTATGTCGTGCAGCAATATAGCTGAAAATGAAATCAGCAGACTTCCAGTTTGGTTCACAACAATTGCTGATTCCCTTTGTTTCATTCCCGTTGTTTGAAAGACCTTGATGTTTTCAATGTCATCTAAACATAACTGGCCTATGTTGTAATTAAACTTTGATCAAATTTTTAATGGGATCTCAGAGGAAAACAGTATTTGACTAACATGTATTATTCTGCATGTATTAATCAAGTGAATTCTTGTTGAACTGCCTGAATTTCACATAATAACTACTATTCTCCGTTGTTAATTAGCAGAGCAGAAAAATGATAGAATGTTTTCCCTGAAATACTACTTTTGTATCCAGAATATACTGAAACTTCTTATTTTAATTGTCACCTCTACTTAGTTTCAGATTCACCTAAGATTCACTTAGTTTTAGAATATAATTTTTTAGCTTTTTGTGAGGCAGTTTACTTCAAAATGCAATATCCCTATATTCAAAAATAGTCCCAAACATTATTAATTATGGTATTAAGCACTTGAAACACTTTGGCCAGCTGTCCATTATAAAACATCGTTGAATAAAACTTTCATGAGTATTGCTCTTAACGTTTTCATCAGTAATCTGGAAGCGGATCTGAAATCACCGACTGTGACACTTTCTGAACGATACAAACATTGGCCAAGTGGGAACAAATGCTGAGTCAGGTTAGTCATATGGAGTATGGTAAACAGCTTTGATAAACTGAGCCTACCTTAAAGATAGAGCAAAACAAAGCAGAAGACCTGCAGACCTGTATGGACAAGGAATTGAAGCTACAAGAATATCCATTTCTGGGATTCTCATTTTTAGAAGGAAGCTGAAAATTGCTACAGTCTGGATAAAAAATTAATCTGTTTTATACCTTCTGCTTAGATATAAAAAAGATTCCTTGCACTAAAAACTTAATGTTCAATATCTATAAGTTACTATTTATTTCTTGATATTGAGCAGATAGATATCCTAACATAAAGAAAATGTTCCCTAACAAAGGACTTTCAGACACACCAGAAGAGACAGTAAGAACCAGCTTCTGGAAGCTCAAAGGAGACACATTAAAATTAGAAATCTGGCACCTTTTCAAACAAAGTTTGATTAACAACTGGAAACAAGTATACAAAGTGGATTCTTTGCCTCTTGTAGAAAGTGTAAGGTCATGCACTTCAGATAATAAGAATACTTTCAGCTATAAGCTAGAAATGACTGAGGAGGAGGACGCTCAATCCACATTTGTCAGTCATGGTCTGACAATGAACTACCGATGTGAAAAAAGGCAAACACTGCCCTAGAATGTATCAGCTCAATTATTTCTAGTAATGATGGGGGGAGTATCAGTACGGTACTGGTAAAGCACTGCTAAGACATCACATTATTGTGTGTAATTATGAACGCTTGTGTTCAAAAAAGATTAACTTAGGCTGGAGCAGCTGCAGAGGACTACTAGGATGATGAGAAGAATGTAAAATATGTCATAAAAGGAGACAGAAAAAGCTTGTCTTGCTTAGCCAGAGGATGACAGCTATCGCTAAATATAACGGGGTTGTAAAGGGGCTGGTTAAGCCAAAGGACAATCATAGTATAAGAACAAAGGGTGAAACCTGAACTTGAATAAATTTATTGTAAATTAGATCCCTTTTAATCACTAGGCAAATGAAGCATTGAAACAGTTTTGCAACAGGAATTTGGGAGATAAATTACTCTAACCAGCTTTAAGACAGAGCTTAAACCCACACATTCACGCTACATCATCAATGTCCTGGCTCCTGCAGCACCAGGGACCAGAGTCAAACTGGTCCAGAAAGGACCCCTCTTGGTGATAGTTCCATGGCACCACAGGGGTCAGACGTCAAAACAGGCCAACCACCCCCAAACTGCAGGGACTGCTGATACAAGCAGTGAACTTAAGTTGTGATCAGGTCCTGAAGTTAATATCTTACTAACTTAGATTCTCTTCAAGAAAAGAAAATAGTATCTTCTTAGAAACAACATAGTTTCCAGTCTCTCTGCTAATATCAGACGTTAATTTTTAGAAATTCACACTAATCATTCCTTTATTTTTTTCGAAGTAAAGATCAAATTAAACTGAAAATGCCGTAGTTAAATCGACTCGTACCAAGGTTCATATACAAATGAGTAGTATTTAGATCAGGCTGCCAAAAATAAGAAATACTTCTACATCAAATGATTATTCATTGTTTCTTTTGTGCTTCATGTGAGTACGAAGAACTGCTTCAGCTGCATAAAGGCAGGTTAGCATTTATTAACAGTCATTCAACTTAAGGTTGTCTAACCTGATTAAATAAAATTTGCTGCAGGTACCTTTCTTGCTGCATATGGAGTGGCAAAGCAGTACTTTACTTTAACAGCAATCTAGTTGCAGTATGGTCATATATTCTCCTTCCAAAACCCAGAGTTTTTTAAAAAAGGTCATTTCATTACATTGGCTTCCTGAAACACTTCAGGATTATTATTTGTCCCCAGGGCACAAAAATTACAAAGTCTGCTTATGAAGACTCTCTTGATTAGAATAATTTTTAAACTACTTAAAGCTTCCTATCATGCTATCAGTTTTTGCTTTCTGGAATGTCATGGCTGCTCTAATTAGATCAATATTTTCTCACTTTGTTATTCTGAAAACTGTAGAACTCTATCTTAAAAAACCTCAAGAAACAAACTGCAATTAAAATGGATGAGGATTTAATGTTGAAGTGCAAGTTCCTTTGTGTTTAGAATTATTACTAAATTTTTGTGAAAAAAGGTTGTTTGTTCATGTGGCTTGCAGAACTCCTAAAACCACGCCTGTGATTATTTCCCCTGAAAATATCCACTTGACCGTATCCCATTTTTATGAGTTCCAGAGTTCATGGTTTTTCCTCTGGTGAAAGTATTTGCCTCCCAGATTGGCATGTGTGCGTGTGTATGTTGTTTACGAGAAACTAGAGGGAATGTTGTGCATTTTCTTTTATTATTTTTGTAATTAATTCTTTGTCAATTATAAAAGACAATGAAAATAAGGGCAAAGCAGATCTTTTGTAATTTGTGTTAGACTGATCCGTGAAAGTGGGCGCTGAATAGTTTTTTACATGTTATCATACATGGGTAGGATTTTTAAAATAACTGGCATTGTTTTTTGAAGCTATTTATATTTCATTTCATTAATTTATAAAGAAATATCCAGTATAAGCACAGAAGGCTCAAAATAAAACATGCCACAAGATTACAATAGGCAGGATTTAAGAACCTGGACCCTCTCGTAACTGGGCAACAGATGCCTCTGTTCGAAATTGCAAACAAATTCAGTTCAAAACTAAATGCTTTCTGAGTTATTCACTAGAGACTGGAATTCAGCCTTTAAACACACATGGGAAACCACCAAATGTGAGTCAATAAAAGAACGCATGAAAAGCCACTTGTCTTGGCGAGACTCTTCTACACCACCTTTTGAGAAAGCACTTCAGAGGGTTTGCAATAGCATGAATTCCACACCCAGCATAAAACCAGATTGTGTTAACAGTAAATTTTTCTCCTATTTCTTACCCTGTGCCAGCAAGGTGTCGTTAATAGAATTTAATAATTTAAAATGTAAATAAATTTATTTATTA
>NW_010433377.1:15503-23960 GCF_000710305.1 Buceros rhinoceros silvestris | reverse complement strand
AAATAAATATTTAAAATATATAAGAATACAAAAAAATAATTTCCTGAATTATTTTTTAAAAACTAACTGTATGATGTCCTTGCAATGAATACTTAAGAGATAATTTTATTGCCAAAGGTCAAATACAGGTAACTGAAACAGCTGGAGAGAACACAAATGCTGTAGTTTATTATGGGTTTGCCTGGACTGAAGAGCTTCTTGTGACTGGAAGCTAGCTCTTCTTACAGATAAGTGTGGCTTTCTTCTTGATTAACTGAACTCAGAAAGATAGTACATTGGAGGGGGTTTAAAACCACCTGCCTTAGATGTCTTATTACAGGATGGGATAAACTGCCCTTTGTGTGAGTCTCCTCTTTACACAGCAGACCTGGATGATTTTCTTAGACTACTTTGGTCACAAATACTTATTCAACTGGGTAAGGCATAGGTATGTAAGAACTATTTGGCTACAAATTAAAAACACTACTTTCATCAAAATGCAAACAAACATCAGGGGCCCAGGTGGACCCAGAGGCTCTGCTACCTTCTTCCCCTTCATATGGGTTTGCCTGCCCAGATACATGTCCATGGACATGGCAAGCTCTGATGGAATACAGCTCTGTCACCATGGGTCCCACAGCTGTGTGAAGCCTTATGGTGTCCCCCTTTCTCTGACCTTGTCAGGGGCTGGCTGCAGCTCAGCCTTGTGCCTCATGGCTACCAACTCACTCAGCACCATGGGACTCTCTTTGGACACTGAAGTGGCCTCCTTTGATTCTTAATTGACACAGTAGTATTTGCTTTTAATAGGATTCCTCACATCCTTACATTTATGCATATGTCAAGAATTAGTTCAAGCAAGATTTGAAATCACAGCATAACCTAAACTCATTAAACTGCATAACGAGTGGTTGGTATTTTTTTAAAGGGCTTGTATAAATTTTCCACCTTTAATAATTTTCAGTGTTAAGGTTTTCATATAAACCTGCCATTGTACTTAAGTGATCTGCTCCATTTTCATTAAATCCATGTGAATCATCCATTTATCCCACTCCCTACTATTAGTCAAAGTAGTCCCAACTAACTGACAGCTTTTTCCCAGGCTGTATGTGCTCCTGGAAGCTTTACATTTCATGAAATGGAGGTTGTCCTTATCTGCCTCACTGAGATTATCTACAAGCTGTGGGCTATTAGTGTCACCAGCGCACCACAGGTTAACAATGACAACCACCACTTACACTCTCCTGATAGATTGTCCTGGTGGATCATTTGGGACCTCCTTGAGAGAACCAAGGGCAAGCTGACAGATAAAAATCAGCAGCAATTGATTTCCAGCAGAATCTTGAAAATCGGAAACATATATCTCACTTGTCTCTTCAGATACACAGACTACGTTTCTCCTAGTGTGCTCTACAACAGAAAATACCCATGAAGGAGTGGTGGATTCACTTAATACTTGAAGAACCACAAACTGCTATATTTTATCTTCGAAAACAATAGCACGCTGTGTTGCCAACTGTTCCAACCCACCAGGATGTACCAAATCAACTTTAATTGAAGGTGGTAACATATTAAAGGTTTGACCTTTAGAAATCAAGTATTTCAAGTTACTTGGGGGATCATTCACACCAACTACTTTATATGCTTCACTTCCATATGTATCCCAGGCTTCCTATATAACTACCGACGCACAGCCACTTCTGTCTTTAAGCAGAACAATCACATTTATTATCAAGCCAAATGTGTTTGACCCTTACATGGGTGTTGAGGGAGAACAGCAAGAGCTTTAAAAGTGAACACAATGGCCAAATGGTATTGCCTTGTAGACAGTATAAAGTTACAGCAGAAGATGGCAAACTTGCAGCAGCATCCTCTCACAGTGACAAGTAGCATGGCGAGACAGAAGACATACACTTCATAAGTGAGTACTCAGTAGAAAGTACTTTTCAGAAATTGAAATGCTAGAGAATGTTCCCAATAAGGTGTTGCCTTGTACTACATCATATGCTTCATTGGCATAATTTACACATTAAACATCAGAGCGTTAATTCCATCAAAACCAGAACAACTGCAGGAAAAGAAATGTTCAGCCCTGCCTAGGCGCATGTAATTTTTCCAAGTAATCCAGACCATTTTACAGCTTGTTTCATAGCAACTGTAGGAGTGTAACAAGCAGTCACTGTTCTACGGCATTAGAACATCTTCTCTAGTAACTGTTGAGGCTGTTAAAAATACTAATAACACCCACCCAGCAGAGAAGACTCAGCCTACTTGTAAAGCCTAGAAAGGAATTCACTCCTGTTCTTCAAAACTAAAAGTGGTAATAACAGAAAGAAAGAAGTTTCCTGCTTTTTTTCTAAATTCATGTTGTTTCCCAACATGCAGAAAGGAAACTAAATTATTAAAAAGAAAAAATCTCTATGAAAACTCAAGATGAAAACCTGGAATTAGAACTCTTAAAGATATTTCTATGTAAAAGTTATATTCTTCTGAAATAATAATTCATAAAGAGAAAAAAATTGTTCAAGATACAGACATCTCATCTTTGTATCCAAGTATGTATTACTTCTGCAATAGCTGTTCCAGTACGTGAAACCATTACCTTACTTCGGCTTTAATCCTGATGTTTATAAAAAATAAAATAATAAAAATAAATTCAGAAATCCATGTGGGTACAGGCACTAACGTAAAATATATATGTTCTTCTGTTGTTTTCTGTTCAATAATTACTTTAATAATGCCATCAAAAGACATGAATTTGACTAATTGTGCATGCACACCATTTACATGATATAATACTTTGTTAGAAGCAGAAACCACATGTGATGAACTGTAAGGGCTCTTCATGAACACACACACACACACACACACACAAAAAGTAAGCCCATGGAGGGCAGATATAAGCACTAAATTGTTACACAAGATGAGAAGCCATATGTGGACGCTCAGCCAGAGAGCTGAAAAGAGAGATTCCCAACATAAATATATTATTGGTACAATCTTTAAGCTTTATAATTATGGGATCCAGGAGATTACTTTTGATAAATATACCGTATCGTGGGATTCAACAGAGTTAAGAAATAGTCTACACACTATTAAGGGGCCTCATAGATCAATTTCTTCTTCACTTGTAGCAGTCTAGTAATTGTGACCCTGCATGAAGTTTCACAGTAACTAAGAGAATGAAGCAAAAGGCTCTTAATAACATTCAACACATTTTAATGTGCATTTGCAGAAACTCTTGCTTGCCTTGCCCAGAAATATATGCCATGACTGTGGTGACAGGTCTGTGTTATAGACCATGGTGCCCTCCAAGAGACTGAACAGCTGAAGCACTTTCAGTGCTGCTGTTTGGTTTAGCTGATGAACAACAGTCAGTGTATTCAGAGGTTTGGTTACTAGCACAGTGAGAAACTTGCATAACGGTGATTTCTCAGCAAAAACCTGTCCAGGACTGACTGGTTCTGTAACTGGGTTTAGGAAATTAGATGGATGACAAGGTTTCTGTAACTGTGGCCCCACTGTGGATATTGAACAATTTAAACAATCTGAGTTTGAATTCATATTAAAGCAAAGAATGCAGATCACTATGTAAAGCACATTGTTTATACAACATAAACATGCCTAAAATATAATATAATACAGTACATTACAGTTCAAAATGTATTTATGACAATAAATAAATAAGGGAACGCTATTCATGTCAACATAAGCCTATTCACTAACACATATTCAGTATGAGATATCAACAATGTTATTGCTATTATTTCCATATTTCTTAACTCAGCTGCACTGAGAAGAAAAATCCTACCATTAAAATAACATTATTGTTTAAAGGATCAGAGAGCTCTACCCTTCACATTCTTATAAATTTATCAGAATATTGAATCTCCATAATAAAAGATATCTGCACAATATGAAGCTTTCATCTATCAAGTTACTATTTATTTCAACACTGCATAAGAGCCTAGATAAAAAAATAAAAACTAAAATCATGGGAAAACAGAGAATTTTGAAGAGATGTTTAAACTTGCCAATATAAAATGACCAAAGAACTACATAGCAGAAAGTTAGGCTGGTCAGCTAACATGCAAGTTACACTTCATGGTACAAGGAAAACATAATTCCAAAGAAATCACTCTAAAAATTTTTACAATTAAATTTTGCATTTATTCATTTTGCCTGATACTTGAACCCTATCTCTTAGCTGTACAGTCAGAACTTTACATTTATAGAATGTTCCAATAAACCTATACTTCCATCAATATAACATCACTTGGCTAGAAAACAACAGGAGAAAAACTCAACCAGAAATATATCTCCTTGCAATGTGTTGCTCCTTCTGGGATAGCTGGCCATTAGTCTTTTATAGATTTTTGTGTTCAAGGAGTGTACCGCAAAAAGTGAAATTGATACAAATTTTTACAGAGAAGGGGATTAAAATGTTACTGAATATACAGACATTGAGTAAAGCACAGAAGGAATACTGGAAGGAAAATATGAACAGATACCATAAAACCCAAAAATAATGACAGAAGATCAGAAAAGCCTGGTCCTTAACAGGGCAATATTTACATTATGTTTATATATATATAAAAATGCAGGCAGTGTAATCTTGGTCCTCTAAGGAGCAAAAAAAATGTTATTAGAACACATAAAGCATAATTGCTGAAGCTACTTGTTCTGCTCAAGAGGGTTGAGAACTTTCAGCAAATTCTTGCAAGACATCCAGGCAGTTTGAGGGAAAAATATCACATTCTCACCCTGTTACGATGCTGTTACGATGAGCACCAACATAACCAACAGAGTTTGGCCATGAATAAATTCAATTAAATATCTTATTGTTTAACTCATAAGGCAATCTTCTCACTCATTAAACAGGTGAAACTGAAAGCAATTATTCCAGTTCTTCTTTTTTTTTTCCCTGAAAATAAGGTATTTATCTGTTTCCAGGTACCTTCTCCAAAAGAGAGACATATGATAAGAGAATGCAGTAATCATGGCAGAGCCCCATATCACAGGAGAGTACACCTCTGTCCTTTTTTTTTAGCTCATGAAATCTGAATAAAATACAATAACATGAACCTAAGAAACCACACTAAGGTTTTTACATCAATTGACTGAAAGACCTATTAAAATTAAGTCACTCTTAGTCAACTGTCAGTATGCAAGTTGTATAAGTGAAGAAATTGAGGCAAAATATTAGTTATCTACGGAGCTTCCTAACAGTATTAAAGAAGAAAGGAAAACCAACACTGAGAACTTGCTGACCTCAAGCCCTACTCCTCCAGATCATTCTGCCCATCTCATCTTACCACACAGAAGAGTCAAAGACCTTTCCTGTGTGTTAAAATATCTTTAAAAATTATGGTTCTAAGAAAAGAAGTCTGATAACTAAAGATCGTGGATATTCAGTATCTACAATATTCAGTACAAAGTACGTAATTCTAACCTTCAATGAAGGCCATAAGAATAACAGACTGCGTGAAGAAAATACGAGTATATAATGTTCAGAACAAATTCCTGGTTTCTTGTTAATGTACAGAATGATTAGCCATAACCACATATAACAATTTTGTAAGGTAGTAATACTAATAAAATTAAAATAATGTCTACAATGTATTACTGAAATAGTGAAAAACCTTTTTGTACCACATGAATAACACAGCAATCCCATTTAATAAGTTCACAGTGGATTTTTTTAAACCATCCTGCTTCTTTTTTCACAATAATAGAAAGTTTTTTCTCCATGTATCATATTTACCTAATTAATAATATGTACTGTGGAGCATTTTGTAAGCCTATGAAAATTCCACTACATGATTCCTCTGAAATCCTCTACCTTGGATTCTATATTTTCTATTTAAATTTAGCATCACACTGTGAGCAAAACGATGGCTGCTTGACAATTACATTAAAGCACCCTGACTGGAAGCCATCATTACTTCAAGTCCATTCTTCAGGGAGGAATAATTCAATCATTTTGTATTTTATAGAGCTTTGGGTCAATTTGAAAATGTAGTAAGAACAGTTTTAAAAGGCATTCTTCCTTAAGTTATGAAGAAGAAACTTTATTTACAACATTTCTTACACTACCACTGAATAAACAGAACTCTGTGTGAACTTCAGTTAGATAAAAAAGGAATTCCCACCTGTTTCCTCTCATGTTTCAAAGTAGAAGACACAAGCTTTAGTAAGGGAACCATAAATAGAGAAGTTATTGGTACTCTGTTAGAAAAAAATATTTTTTTCTTTTGATAGGATGACTATGCTGATAAAACAGAGCTTGGTCTTTAACCCCTGTTATCACTTTGCAGTGACTGTGAACACTTTCCTCCACTCACATACTTTAAAAAACTATCTAGTGATGACTCGAAAACCTACCCGTCACACCAACTTATCTCCTATGCCTGTGTAGTACCTCTTCTTAGGCATGCCACTGTCACTTTAAATAGAGGATTCCCTCAACTTCACTATCAAACTCTTTCTGCCACTTTTTCCATCACAACTATTATTCTCTTAATGTTTCAAGACTATAGCCTATATTTTTTCCTTGTTCCTTCTCTCTATCCCCTCATCAGTTGTCCAAAATATCTCTCTAGTACCTATAATTTTATTTCCATACACATTTCAGCAAGCACTGCCATTCAGCAACTCTCTTCTATTATTAGGGTCTTTCCTGTGAGTGAGCTACTGTCTCACCAAACCTGTTTCAGTGACTTTTTTTTTTTTTCAGCAACATTGTTGTCAAACCACATGGCTTTGACTCTGTTTGGTGAGTCCTTCTCTGCTGCCATTTCAAAACAAAAATTTGTAACGCTGCCCAAAAAATTTTTTGAACACCACACTTAGCCTACTTTGCTGTGCCCAGTTTCTCCCCATCTAATCCACCACAGACTGACCACATATGCTTCAAATCCCTTTTGCTGAGGTCCTCCATCAAAGGCCATCTTCTTTGTCTTCAAATTGCTCTTTTGTAAATACCTACCTTCAGCCTACATAAAAAACAGCCAGCTGATTCATTCTGACAAGTATATGTGCTTACATCCACATCTACTTACTCACACCCATGCACAACCTGACTTAGCTGGTAAGGCACTTTATATGAGAAATGCAGCCTGAGGTATGCAAAACCCAACATGGCAGAAGAAAGAAAAATTATTATATACACTGCTTGTTTCAGCTCATTTACAGTACTTTCACACTGCTTGTAGTGATGGGAGTATTTGTCTACTCTTGCACCCATGTTCACATGTTCATATATGACGCATGACAGAATTTCACCATTTCTGAACTACTGAAATTATTATAAATTAGGCAGCTGATACATGTCTGTGATCACTGGGTAATGTGGGTAAAGCATCATTTCATCCAACTTACCGCTGCTCTGCCTGCTACATATGGTACTCATCCTCAGCCTATCATCAATTGGATTTATATTAATGGCTTTCTTGGTTATTTTTTCCTAAATGTTTTTCTACAGTGAAGGGACTTGATACTGTCAATTAACAGCCCACACTTGCATCCCTTCAACAGCACGTAACACACCTCATCAGATTTGAGAAAGAGGGAAATTGTGTCTCATTACTTTTCTAAATGAGCCCCACAGACATTGTGTGCATCAAACATTAGCTCATTCATCAATAAATGGTTATGGTATTGTTATTTCAGCATTTTGCATAAGAATTAGACAGTATACTACTCTTCATTATCCTTCTATATATTGTTGTGTTTTTTTGAGATGAGAAATAGATCAAGTACAAGTCACTCAAAATATGAACGTGCCATCTATCAACATGCACAATCCCCTATACACATGTGAAGACTTAAAGCTTGCTACATTGTGGGAATCACTGAGTTCAATTTTTATCATTGGGATCATTATCTAATCCCATCTAAATGAAGTATAATTCAGACTGCTCAGCATGATCAGCCACGTGCAGAAATGGCTAGGTCAAAACTATTACACTTTTGCAGATGTCGCTCAACCCATAGCACAACCTGCAGAAGGTAGTTTGGAAAAAGGCAGAGATTACATTATCACACAGCCAGTACCCCAGCCATCCCAGACACACAGCTAAGGAGATTCAGTTTCTTCTGAGAAAGAAAGGGAAAAGGGTACACTGAAATGGAGAGCAAATTTCTATAACAAAGCAAAAGACATAACTGTAAAATTTATAAATGAAAATGAAAAGGACATTTCTTGCAGCTAACAAAGACATGCTGTTAAATTTCAAAGTGGTCTACTGCTGAACACAAAATACGAGTATTAGGTGACCAGACCATGGAAAATGCCCTTAACCAATCTATGGAATGGCTTTTCTCTCCAGATCATGAAGAACTACGTGCCAGAAGAGTTGTGTATCGTGGAGTGGAATAAGAAAAAATTGGGACAAAGAATGAAAAAAAAAAATATCCAAGAAACCGGACTGGTACTTTCTTGTACCGTAAACTTTGCTGAGTATGCTTTAGGGAAAG